>NW_006239066.1:232997-237846 GCF_000226075.1 Solanum tuberosum
CAGTCCATACCAAAAATGACATCAAAATCTACCATGTCTAACTCAATTAAATCAGCCATGGTACTCTTGTGATTGACGGAAATGGGACAATCACGATAGACTCTCTCTGCTAGAATAGACTCACCAACAGGTGTAGAAACACTGAATGGTTCACTAAGTTGCTCAGGAATAACATCAAAATTCATAGCAACATAAAGAGTTACAAAAGATAAACTCGCTCTTGGGTCTAGCAAAGCTTAAACAGTAAAGTCAAAGACTTGGATCATACCAGTAACAACATCTGGCGAATCCTCTTGCTCTTGGCGAATGTTGATTGCATAAAGGCAGTTTGCTCCTCCGCCAGTACCGGAAGTAGCTCCTCTAGGTGGACCCCTTTCTGGTGGAGCAACTGAAGAAATCTGAGCCATATTGCCCGTATTACCGTTACCTTGCATGTTCTTAGGACAGTCCCTCATAAAGTGACCGTTCTGACCACACTTGAAACAACCAGTAGAGCCCTCACGACAAATACCTGGGTGGTTCCTACCACACTTAGCGCAGGCAAGAGGCTTACTTCCCCTTTGCGCCATACTACCCTGAGAATAGGCAGGCTTAGCTCTGAAACTATATGAATTACTACATTTGTTCTTAGGTGCAGGTGCACTAGCAGATGGTGGAGCAGGTCCCTTCTGTTTCTCTGGGAGGGATGACCGGTTGGCATCACTCTTTTACTGCCTGAACTCGTCCCTTGATGTCTTAGCCCTCTTATTCTTAAACTCTTCTCTATCCTTCAGCTTATCCTCCTCAACTTGTTGTACATAAATCATAAATCTTGCTAGGTCAATATCCCCTATCAGCATAGCTGCATTGCCTTCCTTGCTTGACTGACGAGACAACCCAACAACATATAAACTCATCCTGCTCCTCATGTCAGCAACCATCTCCGGAGCATAGCGGGAAAGTTGTGTGAACTTCAGACTGTACTCATGAACACTCATAGACTCCAGATTAAAGGTGAGAAACTCTCTTTTCTTTGCCTCTCACAACTCACCCATGAGAGCACTCTCAAACACAACCCAACTCACTATTGGCGCATCCTCAGCCCTATTCTTTTTCCATTGGTCGAACCAAATTCTAGTGACATCCTTCATTTGGTATGCAGCTAGTTCCACCCTCTCCGCATCAACAACATGCATCACATCAAATAACCTTTTCAGTTCCTCAATGAAGTTCTCCGGATCCTCAGTGATACTTGAACCTGTGAAGCTTGGTGGGTTCATCCTTAAGAGCTCACAGATCCTTGAAGTATCAACCACTTCGTGTCGATTATCTCTCTTCCCAACATGATAGGTCGCAACTTGACTTAACATCCGGATAGCTTCACGTAAATTAGCATTTGATCTCTTCTTGGGTTTTCACTTCTAGGGCATTAGGTAACTCTTGTTCCTCAACACTCCTCATAGCTGGACGACCTCTGACTGCTCTTCGTGGAGGCATGATCCTCATAAAACACGCGCAAGCACGAATTAGAAGGAAACTTTTAGAGATAAACTCTAACGCACAAAATGAGTATGAAAGAAGTGAAGGAATTCCTAAATGTTGCAGCCTCCTAATTATAGATGTGGCGCGCTTCACACCGATAACTAGGACTCTACAGACACGACTTCATAGACTCCCTAGGACTCTTGAACTATGTGCTCTGATACCAAGTTTATCACACCCTGAGCCTACACCCTGGGCAGGACTGGCACTCGAAGACCATTGTTGGCCCCAAGCGAACCCTTGGCCTGGCTTACTAACTCAGCGGAAGACTTAACTCATCACATAAACATTTATGAAGGAGCTAGAATGTCATAAATGAACATTCAACTGGCCATTTAGGTAAACTCAAGTCTTTAACATAATAAATGAAGAGTAAAAACAACTGAAATAACTAACTGACTATCTGTCTATGAAGCTTCTAAAACAACTGAGATGGATGTTGGGACAAACCCCACAACATCCTAATGAACTAAACTAGAAAGTAAATAAAAGAGTCCTCTGGAATGCAAGGAGGCTCACCAACAGACTCCACACCCCCATAAACCATGTAACCATCATGGGTAAAAAAGGGTCATATTTTTTAGATGATTCTTTTGGTGCTTTTTAGCATAGAATAGTGGATTCACCTAGTAGTTCAGGTTCTATACCCCTGGCAAGGTATAGGACTGCCCTAGAAGCGTGAGGCAAAATGATGTATCATCACGATAGCTCTAAAATGATGGTTGTCGATTAGAGAAACTCCTACAGAAGTTATTGTATTCTTATATAAGTAAAAATACAAATAACTGTGTATATAAGAATACAATAACTTCTGTAGGAGTTTCTCTAACCGACAACCATCACATAAGAGCTATTGTGATGATACATCGATCTCCCTCACGCTGCCAGCGCATCCTATACCCGGCCAAAGGTATAGGACCTGAACTACTAATGGATCCACAAGTATATGTGAAAAGGGTTCATCTAAAAAGTATGACCCTTTTCTACCCATGATGGCTACATGGTTTAATGGGGCAGATAGTTGTATGAACTCTTCCCCATCAGTGCTCAATACTACTCCCAAAAATGATACTAGCTCTTTATGTTTAAAAAACAAACTTCTTCTGTGATTTGAGATTAGTGCTCAAAAAGTTAGCTCAAAGGCTATCTTGAAAATCAAAGTTTTTACCCTCTTGCTTCATTTAGAAAGCGATTACTTTTTTTCTGAAAACGAGCCCGAAGGCGCTTTGGAAATCTCATTTCCGCTCTTATTTAAAATGTGAAAACATTTTTAAATCTCTTTGGGAATACATAGTCCCCATATAATTCTTTGAAGAAAAGAACTTCAACTTTACTCTTTACTGAACTCAAAACTTAAGTCTTAAAACAAAGTTAAAACATTTGTGAAAGACTTTTGAAAACTTTAAGGACTTATCTTAACTTGAATCTTGACTTCTCTTGACTTTGACCTTAACTACTCTTGACTTGACTCTTAACTGATTCTTGAATTGAATTATGGATTCAAGGATTAAGATTTGTGACTGGAAAGATCTCGTGATGTTTAGGAATGATTCTAGATAGTTAAACATGAGAAAAGACCAAAAATCAATATTTAAAGGTGGGTCCGCGACGCGGAGGCATAATTTAATTTTGGTTCCAAAAACGTCTTTTGAGGCAGAACACCTCGTGTCAGCTCCGCGACGCGAAGATGAGATGCTCAAATCTGGGCACTAGGCGCGCGACGCGCAGCCACCCTCCAATTTCATCCGATGAAATTTCTTCTTCGTTTTCCAATCCCAATTCACCCAAATTCGACTCTTTTTCTTAAATAACTTTTAGATACAGATACCCAACAAATGTACCTAAGAACCTAACTCAAAACTACCCTATAACACGACGTAACGAACTCAGAAACTTCTCAACTCAGTCAAATTCAAGAACAATATATGAACTCAAGAATAGGTATCAAGATCATCAATATTCAAATGCTTTTAGGACGAATCCAAACTGAAATAAACATGCTTGGCACGTGGGAGAATGATCCCAACGTTATGAGAGCCTTACATACATGGTAGAAGTAAATCCTTGGCGAAACACCAAGTTCCTAGCGTGAAATCCAAGTTCTAAAACTAACTAAGTTCTGAATTGACCCATATTAAACTCCTAAAATCGGATTAAAATAATAGGACAGTGAAAAGACTAAAATACCCCTTATATTTCCGGATTGGACATTTCCTTAATCCAACAATCCAACTCCAAAGGGAATAACTTACTGATACAAACTTGGAATCGCGCAAATTCGGCGGCGTTGGAAAGATCATTCCAAGAGCTTTCCAACTATGTATGGAAGTACACCTAACTCATCCTGAGCTAGGAGTTATGGCCATTTGAAGTTGACCAAAACTTAACTTTTTCCTAACTTGAACAAATTTCCAGATTTTCATTCTTTCCAAAAATGATTATTTCCAATTATTAGCTTCTTCCTAGTTGTTTCAAATTGCGAGATGTTACACCATCATACCTTGATTACAAAGCCCTCACAAAGCTTGGAAGAATGGAGACTTGACTTGACCTAGCTTGACCCTATTTTTCTTCTTCTTCACTTTCTAGAGAGAGGATAGTTGAGAGGAACCCAATTTTTTTGGTGAATTTTGAGAGAATGACTTAAATGACTTAAATTAGAGCTTTAAAGTAC
The DNA here is from genome assembly GCF_000226075.1 of Solanum tuberosum. Lineage (NCBI taxonomy): Eukaryota > Viridiplantae > Streptophyta > Magnoliopsida > Solanales > Solanaceae > Solanum > Solanum tuberosum. The sequence goes on from NW_006239066.1 coordinate 237,193, forward strand.
TTATATATGTGGTTTAGACTAAGGCAGGCAATTGGACTGGTTTTTTTCCGGTCCGATACGGTTCCCGTACCTGTAAGTCCGGTATCGATTGAACCGGTCTTATAGGTACCGGAACCGGTACCGAAACAGAACCCGGATTTTTATCCGGTTGATCCGGTTCGGTAAGAACCGGTTCCTGTCCGGTTCAACGGTCAATTTAATTTTTATTTTATTTTTTATTTTATAAAAAAGTTGAACGTTATAAAGCTGTTAGGCCCTTTTAGCCATTGGGCTGGGGCCCAAAACGGCTCCAAACAGTCCCCACCCCTCTCTACCCCTCAACACTATAAGTATACCCATATTTTTTCATTTAAATCACAAATTCACAAACTATTTCATTAATATCTTATAAAATCTCTTAATTTTCAATCTCTCATAAATTCATAATTATTATTTTGTGATATTGACTTGGAGTTCAAATTTCAGAGATTTATTTGAAGTAAATCGGAAGCTTCAATTGGCATCTATCAATTCCGGCTTTGGTTATACGTCTACTTTTACGTAGATGTTCGGTATATTCGTTCCAACTTTAATTTTTTTTTTGTTTATTAATTAAGTTTTTTTTTTTTGTTATATTATCTTGCTTGTTTTTCATAATATTAATTATTTTAAACT
>NW_006239066.1:239886-273982 GCF_000226075.1 Solanum tuberosum
GTTTAAACTTTAAATTCAATATAAACTTTAAACTTTAAAGTCAATTTTAAACTTTAAATTCAATATAAACTTTAAACTTTAAAGTCAATTTTAAACTTTAAATTCAATATAAACTTTAAACTTTAAAGTCAATTTTAAACTTTAAATTCAATATAAACTTTAAACTTTAAAGTCAATTTTAAACTTTAAATTCAATATAAACTTTAAACTTTAAAGTCAATTTTAAACTTTAAATTCAATATAAACTTTAAACTTTAAAGTCAATTTTAAACTTTAAATTCAATATAAACTTTAAACTTTAAAGTCAATTTTAAACTTTAAATTCAATATAAACTTTAAACTTTAAAGTCAATTTTAAACTTTAAATTCAATATAAACTTTAAACTTTAAAGTCAATTTTAAACTTTAAATTCAATATAAACTTTAAACTTTAAAGTCAATTTTAAACTTTAAATTCAATATAAACTTTAAACTTTAAAGTCAATTTTAAACTTTAAATTCAATATAAACTTTAAAATTTAAAGTTTAAAGTTTAAAGTTTTAAATTGAAGTTTTTTAATAATATAATTTTATTAATTAATAATATAATATTATATAATAATTAATGTTAATAAAAAAATAAAAAAAATTACCGGTACACAATGATCCGGTACCGGTTTCGGTCCGGTCCAAACCGGTTCCTATCCGATAACTAAGGGACCGGACGGAACCTTTGGAAATTTCTGGTAAAACCGGTCCTGTTGATCCGGTCCTGTCCAATTGCCAGCCTTAGTTTAGACTAGGGTAAAACAACATCACTTAAGTCTAATCAAATCCGGAAAGGACCCTTATGTCCTCAACTTATCTGTCCCAACAGGCCCACCCACGAGACCCTGCTAATGGACCGTGGATGGACCTACGATACGTCCTGGTCGGGAGTGGTTTGGTTTCATAGAGTTGGCAAAAAGGGCTTGGATCTACGGACCCCTAACCACGAGCCGTGGACCCATCCACGGGGCGTGGGTCCTGGCCGTGGTTCACTGCCTCATGCAATTTTCTTAGGGCCTCTTCATGGGCCCATAATTGGTCCCTGTGGGGTAGCACCTTGAAGACCTAACATGCTATCCTCTATTTGGATCCGGGGTGTTACAAAATAGATTCATGATTAGCCAGTACGAGTCATAAAAAGAAAGACGTGTCATAGTTGGGATCTGTGGACTTGATCTTCAGAAACTCTTGATTTTTAGTAACTTGGGTTTTACGGAGGGGTAGTACAAGTCGTACTACTATCTATAATTCGTGGTTGATGGTTGTGGTCCCATCTTCTAAAATTTGGGATTTCAATACTTGGAGATCACGAATAGATTGTACGATCCGAAAAATGCATGTATAGACCATAGAAGTGGTTCGTGGGTTCTGTCCAACAGTTTTACTTCAGGGTTATTTGGATCTCTTCCTACTTTTTTAACTTTGATACTATGTCATTTTGGGATTATTTTAAAGACTTCAAAGAGTTCTTAAGACCCATAACCTTCCTATTTACCCTCATTTTCTCAAACTGTAAAACTTCTCTCTCAAGTCTTCTTCCCCAAGAAAGTTAGGGTTTCAAGGATTCAAGTCCCCATATTGGATTTCAATTAGAGCTTTAATCAAGGTGTGTGGGAACTTCATCAATGGGTTCTTCTTCACCAGTTGAATCCCAAAGAAACCTCAAATTCTCATTATGAATCTTGCCCGATTCTAGGGTTTTCATGATTTTCTTATGGATTCAATTGATTTCAAGATTATTCATTGTGATTGATCTTATTATGCATGATTTGATCAAAATGTAATATTTTTAATGATATTTTCATGAACCCATATTATGTAAGAATTTTATGATTATGAATCAAGCTATGTTGATATGCATGCACTATGATATAAAGGATATATGAATTAAGCATACTTTCGAATAAAGTATCATTAATTTTTACATGAGAAGATGAGGCTTCCGATTGAAGTACCTCTATTATGAATGAATGTCATGAATTAGATACTTCCGAGTAAGTACTTCTTATTAAGAAAAAGTATCATGATTTAGATGCTTTCGATTAAAGTGTCTCTTATAAGTATGTTATGAAATTATGATTTAAATGAGCTATTTTTATGACTGAGATTATATATGAATGATTCAGTATTACTAAATTCTTACCATTTTGAAGAACGTGAATATGAATATGATTATGCATGTTTTTCATTGGGAGTTTACTTAGCACCGAGTTGAACTAGTTACGATTATACACCCAAGTCCCAAAGCTACGTGCCCTCATATGATATATCCTGATTGGACATTAGCTAGTGGATCCACCTAAGCCCATGATTTAGTCCTTATCTTGGAAAGTAGGAAACTCTCTTTTCGGTATGAGAGCAGTACACTGGATTTCATGTCATAGCTCACATGATTTATACCGATTAACCGTATCTCCCACAAAAGCTCATGATTTCCTCATATGTTATGATTATGATTTAAAGAACAATGCATGACATTGTACTATGTTTTATGAAATCATATGATCAATTTTATGTTAAGGTACTTAGTTGTTGCATTTCATAATTTCAGACTTATCATGTTATCATTTCATGTTTATATATTTTCCCCATATGCAGTACATTCCGAGTACTGACCGCATACATTCGTGTTTCTATATTGTCTTATAATACAAGTTCTGACGTACATCCATCTGGTTGCGGTTAGTACATAATTCTTATCAGCTTTGTACTGTTTGGTGAGTCCTTATTGTTCGAGGGCATGCCACTATGTTGCTTTTATGTAATTCAAAATTTATTTCAATTTTAGATATTTTGAGTGAGCTAGGGTTTGTTCTAGCGACTCACTTATGATAGAGGCTTATTCAGATATTAGTACTTCCACTTATAAGTCATGTATTCAGATTTTTCCTTATATGTTGAGATTATCATCTGAGACTATGATTTCGCGTATCTCTTTATTTCAGTTATGTTGTTATCTTAGTATCAGTGTTATGCCATGTAGTTTGTTTGGTGTCTCTCGGGACTATAGGTACCATGTCACATTTGGGGGGTAGTCTTGGATTGTGACAAACTGCTACTATCAACTGCTACCACACTTACCTCATCCATCATTATAATTATATTCATGGCTCACCACGTTTCTGTAGCCGCCGCCACCTCCACCACCACTATAGTCAATTCCTACAACCAACAAACTCCATCATCACAACTAGCACCGCCGCCAACTACCATCATACATTCTTCGATCACTATTGCTACCTCCATCACTCCAATCAACCACTACCATCACTATGGTCAATCTCTACTACTAACTACCTCCATGATCATAACGAGCACCGCCACCAACTACCACAAATGCATCACCAACCACCCTATATTCTTCAGCCACCACCATCAACCAACTACTAACATCGACCAACTTCATCATTACAACCATCAACACCACTACCAATCGTCACCATTATAATAGTCACAACAATACCAACCACCTCCGCCGTCACAACTATCACCACCGCCATTACTAGCTACTAACAACAACTACTACCATCACCATCCACCACTATAAATTATCTCCACCACTAGCAAGGCTAACTGCTTCAATTTTTTAAATCAAATGTGATTTTTTTTATTAATTCTTTTAATATTTAATTAATTTTTATTTGAATTGTATATTTATTATGTTCATATAAATATTATGTATATTCAGATCTAGAAACAACATTCTCATCATTCAGATGTCCATTCTGATTCAGGCGTCTAAATCTTAATGAAAACAAATGAGGCCTAAATTTCACAATTTTCAAAACCGATTTTTGCATAAAAGTGTCCCTTGTGTTTTTCTTCTTTTAGATAATGACTAAATTTAAACATTACTATATCATATGCTATACATATCAAATCAAGGGACCCTCAGTGCTCACATCGTATGCAACTAATAGAGTATATCTTTATAGTGCTAGTAGCAATTTCTTTAACGTAACTCTGGCTGGCTGCAAAAATATAGTATGACCATACGATATGTTTAATTGATAAAGACATGATGTTGACAAATCTCCAAAATTTCTATGCATGAAAGACCCCATTTGAAGAAACCATAATTATTAATGACTGATGAGAATGATACAAGTTGAATGATCTACTAATAAAATATTCATGTTATTCAGGGGTACATCAATTACACCTTACTAGTGCTGATCTTAAATTCATCACAAAAAATAAGGATAAGAATAAAATAAAACTAAAGAAAATGAAGTAGTTAGGACCCAATGTCCAAGCCCCACATGCATAATGTTGTTTTAACAATAATTATATCCATGATCACTAGAACTCATCTATAGTAACAAGGATGAGAACTTGGAATTCTTTTGGAAAAAAAAAAAAGGAACAAAAATCAAGTCACCGACATAGACAGTTGTGAATTGTGATAGTTGTAATAATTTATATGTTTTAGTGTGGCTTTGGAGGCTAAGCTAGAATTTAATTTATGAATTTTGGATCACAATTATTTTTGTTTATTGGATTTTGCTATATTTATTTAAAATATCTTGAGTCTGTCGGTCAAGGGAATGAGGAGATTAATGATGTTCATGTCATTCATTGTATTGATACAGGGTGGATGAAATGAAAGTTGGCATACGCAGTCTTGCGTGATAAAAAGGTGTCATCAAAATTTAAAGGCAAGTTCTGTAAAGTGATGGTTAGACCGACCTTTTTGTATTGTACAGAGTGTTGGTCAGTTAAGAACTCTCACATTCAAAAGATTAAATAGAAATGAGGATATCTGGAACAAGGTGAGAGTGACTTCGATAGAGGACAGGATGCGAGAAGCGAGATTGAAATGGTTCGAGCATGTGAAGAGGGGGAGTGCGAATGTTCCAGTGTGGAGGTATGAGAGGCTGACTGTGAATGATTGTCAAGAGGTAGATGAAGACCGAAGAAGTACTGGTAAAAGATAATTAGATAGGACATGACGGAGTTTTAGCTTACTGAAGACGTGATCTTAGATAGAGGGTGTGGAGGACATGGATTAGAGACGAAGGTTAGTAGGTAGCAGTGTGTTGTCTTATTGCCCGTTCATATTAGTAGTCGTAGTATTATTCCGATAGTTTTTTGTCCTTCACTTTCTGTTACTATCTGTGTTTTATGTTATTATTTGTTGTTTTTGTACCTCTATAACTTGTTTTGGGACTCCTTTGGATTATTTCCTTGGGTCGATGGTCTATCAGAAGAAACTTTTCTACCACTGAGGAAAGGATAAAATATGTATACAATATAATTTATCTTTTTTAGATCTTACTTTCTAGGACTACACTGAATATGTTGTTAAATATGTTAGGTTCTCGATATATTATTTGTACACTTTATCGGTACCGTATAGAACTTAAAAGCTCAAAAAATGAATGGAGAAGTCGTTAGTGGTTACATTAACCCACCATAGCCATCTTTATCCAGTGTTGCAACTTGCACCACTTTTCAAGTTGTTATTACATTATAGGTCAATTTGGTTTCCTTTAAATAGTACTATAATTTTCTTTTGAGAATTTTGTACTAGTCATCAGTAATATGGTGCAGGAAAACTTATAGCATAACCTAATAACTTGCTAATAAATGGTTGGGCACTATGCATATTTCAAAATTATAACTCTTGACATTAGATTTTGGACTTGGTTATATATATACTTAAAAGACATATACTTAAAAGACAATCATTTCATCGACCTGTATTACAACAATGCATGTTCATGACTCATGAGCAATCATTTTTCTTGTCCATAAACAACTGTCCTAACTCCTATCAATCAATTATAGGGATAGTTGCAAAGAAGACATTTTAATATGGGGTACCAAAAATGATGGAAACATCAATTCTTATCTATATTAACATTCTCTGACGCCAAATGAGATGGTATTGCCAACTACTCCAACAGATAGGACCAAAACTAATTTCTTATCCTATCCTCAACTAATATTATTTTGGTCCCACAACATAAACATTTAGAAAAAGCTTTCAACAAGATAGGTACATAAGTTGGTTCTCAACAATCATTGAACATCAAATGCCCAACCCCATTCTCATTATGATAAACAATCAGGCTAGCAAATTGAAAGCACAACCACTAAGCTATATTCATAATTTCATATTATTAGTGAAAGGGTAAAGATGCAATGGACTTAACAGCATCAAGGGATGGACAAAAAACCAAGCCATGAACTTCTCTACTATTTTAGCTGATGTTAAATAAGATCAATAACGACACTAAAATGACTAGTTAAAACACAATTGCCATGACAACTCTACTCTGTGGAACTCGAGTAAATTTCTTCAACTCTTAGTGTATGTTCATTGCTCTTTCTTCGTTTCTAATCAAGTGTTACAAAGAGGTAAGAGGAGTATTATTCGACTGATAATTCACATAGAGAAAAAACGGTGAGGATTTATCAAAAATTACAGATTGGAATAACCCAAGACACATGAAAAGCACTTCATTAATATAGGCAAAGTAGAATGCAAAGTATAAACTCAGAGCTTTGAAGGTATAAAGGAAGAAAAAGAAAACTTTAATTCTTGTACACCTACCACTTGGATGCTGCCCTTAAACTAGTATCTGTTTCAACTTCTACATCCCCACAGCAGTATTACATTGATGGGGAATCATTTGGTTTAACCTTACACATCAAAGCCTCCTAGGATGAGGGGGCAAAAAATATGCTGAGGAATGCCTAGAATCATAAACCGAATTAGGATAACCAACAGGATGTCTCAATGGCTCATAAGAAATTTGACTACCTATAAGGGGTCTGGACGGAAACATATGAGGAACAGCTGGAGCAATCAGATTTGGGTGTCCAGAAGGTTCTGCAAATCTCATCCTTCCATAGGTAGGTTCAAACGAAACAGGTTGAGGCCTATTGTACATGGCTTCTCTTGAGATCATTGCCACTGGTTCCCAACTATTCGTCAAGTAGTAAGGCATAGGCTGTTGTCCTGGCTGCCTTCTTGACAACTCAGAGAAGGTGCCCCCCAACCAATCATCTGTTCGACTTCTTTTTGTCAAGGAAGAGTCAGTTGGCCCCAGAAGTTTACGTTTTCCTTGTGCCATCCCTCTCGGACTTCTCGCAGATGTCCTGCTTTTTGTCAAGATAGAATCAACATGTACAGTTTTTTTATTTCCTTTTGACAATGCAACAGATTGCACCTCCTTTTTTCCAGAAGCACGAGCTTGTACTCCTATTGCAATAGATTTTGCAGTACCAGTGCCAGCTAGCTTGGAGGCTACATCTTGGCCAAATAGGAACTCCCTTAAAGAGTTCCCTCCAATCTTTTTATTTAAGAAATCAAATATGTGTTGGACTGAAAGCTGGATACAGCTGTAAATCTTTTTAACTTCTGCTTCTCCTACTGCCCTTGCAACATTTTGAGATCTATCAGTGAAATCTTCAACCTGTGAAAACCGTTAAACTAACATAAATTTATTGCTTGTTAAGAACATGTCAAGAAATGACAAAGCCAAGCACAATCACATTTATACGGCCAACTCCAAAACCCCGTGTTTGAGATATCCAAGATCCTTCAAATGTGCTGGCACACAAACCTTCGGACCAGAGCTTCTCAACTGATAGCAACTGCAATAGTTAAATCACACGATGTATAATGCCAATATAGAGATTAGAACATAATATGTAAAAATTACAGCCTGCATGGTACATGAACCATTTTATACCAACGGAGAATAAAAAATCCAACCTTGTTTAATAGAGAAACAAAGAGCTCAGCCACTGATTCTTTATTGCTTATTCCATAGTTTGAAAACTTACACACAGAGCTCTCCACTGCTACTGAGTCATTACCATCTAGCACACAGATGGGAAGTCAATTAAAATAATCGGTGACCAATCAAATACAAATTGAAAGATGGATATATAATACTTGGAAATAGAAAGAACGAGACAGATTCATGACTAATAACTAAAAGAGATGTATGAAAACTTAGGCAGCATCAAAGCAAAACAATGCTTCATATCTATGGCATTTAGAGCTTTCTGCCTAGAATGTCCATGCACATGAATGACATTCATATTACCTAAATCCCGAACTCAACAAGGTCCATATAGTATATTAATGAATGTTTGTCATAAATTTTTTTGGTGCATCTTCCCTTCAACTCACGGCTGCACCAAGAGGGAACAACATTACGGTTTTCCTCAAAGATGACAATCCATGATCCTCATATTTGAACAAGCACTTGCATACTTTCTTCTGATTGACCAGACAAACTTTTGCCTTTCTCCAAGTTAAAGGCCTCTTAAATATGACCTCTTTTCCCATGACTTAAATTTTGTGATAGCACCACCATTTGACATGGATGTGACTTGACAGTTGTTTACAGCTCAATATACCAGACCTAAATACAAAACCAATCTCACAGATAACTTTCACAGAACACACTATATCAGCACATAGCATGATACGTCTAATACCAAAACCTAAAATGCCAGAACTAAACTTAACATGATATTGTTTAAGTGATGGTAAAGTAGTACTATTAAGCAACACAGCAAGTATTCAAATCAAATGCTAAATCTTCAAAGAAACATATTGAAGTCCAAAATGATTCTAAAACGAAATTTACCCTTTATGATGGATTGAGAAATTTCAACCAGAATTAACTACACTACATAGATTTACGGGAAACTTGAAATGTAATAAGTCAGAGTTTTACCTCTGAATAAGGCGGAAAATGGAGGCAGTATGGGAGGATTTCGCGTCTGCAAGGTTTTCAATTAAGCCGAGTAAGTGATGATGAGGAAAAATATTCATAAATAATCTATACAAAGATCTAATTATATACTTTGATAAGGATCTGGAATACACACACAAACACGTGTATAAATATTCTAGTTTAGTGTACATGCTTTGCATGTGTATCTCACGTCAATCAATAAAACTATATATAAGAAAGAACAAAATTATTAAAAAGTAGCAATTGACATTAAAAATGCTATAAATGATTATTGTATCTCAAACATACGATTGTCTGGTATTTCACCTGATATCATATCACAAACGCATTATTTATTTGTAATTGGTCATTAAGGAACTGTTATGCCACCAAACTATGAAACTCTCCAAATTGGTGGAAGCAGTCACTAATGTTTCATTATAGTAGGTTATCTATAAAAAAACATATTGATTTTGTCCATAAATGTACTATAGCACTCTCAACATGAACAAAAAATAAAGAACAAAGAAGAGCGATATTATTGAGAAGTTCTTAAGATAAGGAAAGAACTAAGAGATCAATACAAGGTGAAAGGAAACTTACGCTAACTAATTAGCCTAACTCCACTTATGTGAAAAAAGGCATACTTTATTTTGTCTTATATAAATTTCACTACTTCAATTCTTCCTTTTTTTTATTTATTGTTTTAATCGTGCCATAATAATATTACTAAACTTGAATTGCCATATTTCTATTGAAAAACAACACCCTAGAAACTAAGTTGCTCGGACTCGAGTGCGCGTGTCCGATACGGGTGCGGATCTAGAGGTCGAATCCTTCATGATCTAATATTTAAGATTCGGGGATATGGATCCATGCATGGATACAGGTGTGGGGATTCAGCTAAATGTAATTAAAATATCTAAAAATAGAGACCCTTCGGGTGGCCCAATGGTTTGGGCTTGGGACTTCCATGTTGGAGGTCTCAAGTTCGAAACCCCTTGCCAGCGAAAGCAAAGGATTTTGCCTTCTAGGTCGAGCTCGTCGCACCAGGCTTGCCTAGTGCGGATTACCGTGGTTTGCGAGCTATTGCATAGGGGTCTCAAGTTCGAAACCCCTTGCCAGCGAAAGCAAAGGATTTTGCCTTCTAGGTCGAGCTCGTCGCACCAGGCTTGCCTAGTGCGGATTACCGTGGTTTGCAAGCTATTGCATAGGAGCGGGGGTTCTACCCTGGGCGCACCCAAAGGGTAGCGGCTACGGGTTTCCCTTGTCATCAAAAATAAATATCTAAAAATAGAGTTATAAAACCTAAATTATGAGATATTATGTGGAGAACTTGAGGAGAATCTTGGAAGGTGATTAAAGGAAAATGAGTGACATAGAAATTTCTATATAAAATGTATTCCGTTTTCTTCAATTTCATCTTAGCTTTTGTATGGGTTATAGAAATCATTACAACTGTCTAGACTTTCTCCTTCGATTTTGGTCAAAGTACCCAAATTGGTTGACCAAATCGAACACGAATCCCACACCCACACCCATGTCGTGTCGACACGGTTGCAGCACCAAAAGTGAAGAGTCCGAGCAACTTAGAGGGTGTTTGGATTGGCTTAAAAGTTGGTCAAACCTACTTTTAAGTCAGTTTTTGACTTCTAAAAGTGTTTGGCAAAGTATAAAAAATAACTTAAAATAAGTCAAAAACCAAAAGTAGGTCTCCCCCTATTTTTTATTTTTGACTTAAAAGTCATTTCAGTTTGACTTTTTATTTTTGACTTAAAAACTACTTTTTTAAACCAATCCAAACGAGCTCTTAGCCTAGGAAGACAATTACAAACTTAATAATTTAGGAAAAGTTTACTCCAAGAAAAAAAAAAGGGACAATATGTTCCTTAAATGACTTCTTGACGTGATAGTGTAATCCTTTTCGTCAAAAAAAAAAAAGTTGGTAAGTTTTCAATAATTTCCTTAAATGATTTGATGTGAGTTATTACAACCTTGTCTTCTAATGAAGGGAATTTAATATCTACATTTATAATTCAAAAAAAAATATGGAAATTTCTAGTAAACCAAATTTTATTTATTATCAAAGATAAAAATATTAAGAAAAAAGTAAATGACAGTTTTGTCTATTATAGTCTTTCAATAAATGGCAAAAAGTTCAATCAACATTTCTAAGGAACTAGATGCATTAGCATGTTCAAGATTCGGAAGCCCTTGTCATATAATAAACTATAAGGTCTTACAGGTGGAGATAAAAACACGTCAGCCAAACATCCCAAAAGAATAACGAAACTCGACGCCTAAAATTTCTTTAACATGACATCCAGATGAATAGAAAACATGGGAATTTCGAATAGAAGACGTGATAAACAAGAGGCTCTGGTATGCCACAAAGAATGAGGAAATAGAAAAATAATGATAACTTGAGGGTTTCTGCAAATGATGAACTTGTCCTAAAAAGCATACCTGCAAATGGAAAGCAACCAAGAGTATTATAGATAAAGAATTCAATGTTTGATCCTTAGCGCTGTTAATATTTTGTGCTTTCGCCCATGCTTTCATCTGCAAAGAAAAATTCATGAGATCTAACAACAGAAATGTGAAGTAACGATGCAAAACATTCTTTTTAGTGATAAACATTGAACATTGCACCTAAGCAAACACAGCCAAAGAAATATTGGTTTACATAAGGGATATCAATCCCAAAGCAAATTATGGGTCTAAATATTAGACAAGCCCGGAAAGAGAATCACAACCACAAACAACACATGTTTGATCACATCAAATTTAAACTGTTACAATATCAATCCTTATTCAAGTCATAACTGAGGCTTCAAAAACCTCATTGCTCAAAACTGAGAAAAGGAAAGGAAAAGAAAAGAGGAACTGAATGTATTTAACTAAACTGAAAAAACAAAGACAACTCATACATGTGACTGCTGTAAAGATGTCCATGTAGATTGTATATATGTGTGGAACTAATTTTTATTAGAATAAGCTGATAAAGTAACTGACAGCTAAAAATCTTCAGCAGTGCTATCATTTTTTTTAATAATGGTAGCATTCTATATATTAACAGGTATACTATAACAAGTGTACAGTCCCCCAAATCAGTAGAGAAACTTATTGCCTAAAACATCAAAATATCTTTCATGTGTACTAAACCAATCTTGTTCACAAAAATAGTAAAGATTTCTCTCTCTCTCTCTCTCTCTCTCTCTCTCTCTCTCTCTCTCTCTCTCTCTCTCTCTCTCTCTCTCTCTCTCTCTCTCTCTCTCTCTCTCTCTCTCTCTCTCTCTCTCTCTCTCTCTCTCTCTCTCTCTCTCTCTCTCTCTCTCTCTCTCTCTCTCTCTCTCTCTCTCTCTCTCTCTCTCTCTCTCTCTCTCTCTCTCTCTCTCTCTCTCTCTCTCTCTCTCTCTCTCTCTCTCTCTCTCTCTCTCTCTCTCTCTCTCTCTCTCTCTCTCTCTCTCTCTCTCTCTCTCTCTCTCTCTCTCTCTCTCTCTCTCTCTCTCTCTCTCTCTCTCTCTCTCTCTCTCTCTCTCTCTCTCTCTCTCTCTCTCTCTCTCTCTCTCTCTCTCTCTCTCTCTCTCTCTCTCTCTCTCTCTCTCTCTCTCTCTCTCTCTCTCTCTCTCTCTCTCTCTCTCTCTCTCTCTCTCTCTCTCTCTCTCTCTCTCTCTCTCTCTCTCTCTCTCTCTCTCTCTCTCTCTCTCTCTCTCTCTCTCTCTCTCTCTCTCTCTCTCTCTCTCTCTCTCTCTCTCTCTCTCTCTCTCTCTCTCTCTCTCTCTCTCTCTCTCTCTTCCCCCCGCCCCCCTCCCAACCAAATGCATGCTGGGACAACCCTCCACCTCTCCTTCATATTGGACAAAGACCAGTCTAGTGCCTACTTTGTGTTTCCTGGCACCACCCACTTGATTCCCCTCTGGTTAATGAATATTTTTCAGATTGATTTGTCCCTTTGCAATGCAAAAAGAGATGGTTGGTTATCTCTGCCTATTCCCCATATAAAAAACATCTGGAGCATTAATTCCCTTACTTCTCACCTTTTCATGTGTCAACACTGCTTTAGCCATAAGCCAAGCTACTTCCAGTGGGATTTTTACTTTCCAATTCATTTTCCATGATAGCCTACTTGATAATTAACTACGCTCAAAATCTTTCTTGAGAAGGGAAAAAGATTTTGAGCGAAGTTAACTTGCTCAAAATCTTGTAAACCTCTTTCACCGTAAAAGTTCCTTGATCATTTCCTAGCCATGCCATAACATCCCAATTTCCAGTGGAACCCTTAAAATTATTTAGGGTATTGTAAAACTCAATTATCCTCCCATTCCCCAATCATTTAGGAATCTCCTAAAAGTCAGATTCCATCCTTGTTCAGACCAAACTTAAGCAACGGTAGCCTCTTGTTGTTGGCATAAGATATTTTGTTGCAGAACACCTTGCCCAATCCAACTTATCTTCCAAAAGGAAGTCGTCATATCATTCCCCACTTTTAATCTTGCTCTGCTCATCATCTTAGGCCACAAATTCCTGATGAACCTCCAAACACTCCACCCATAAGGAGTATTAATTGAATTTGTGGTCCAACTGCTTTCCTCCCTATATTTCTTTCCATAATGGTCCTCCTTTTGTAGCATATCTGCACAACCATTTTACCATCAAACTCAGATTTTGAGCCTTCAGATTCATGATTACATTCCTCCCTCTCCCTTGCTTCTTTTCATGATATCCCATTTGACTAACAGGGGATGGGAATAAGAACATCATATAAGTTGGTAGAGCATCTAACAAACTACTTTTAAGTGTCAATCTCCCTCCCATAGATAAATATTGCATCTTCCTTTGCCAACTTCACTTCACCCTTCCCTATCACACCACTCCATATCCCCTTTTGAGTTGTGTTTACCCCCAAAGGCATACCCAAGTAAACTGAGGGCAACTCTCCCACTTTGCCTCCCAAAAAGTCAGCTAACGTGTGAATCTCCTCCACAATGTTAACTGGATAAATGAAGGTCTTTCCCCAATTAATGTGAAGCCCGGAGATGAGACATTTCTATGTTGTTGTCTATTCTGGTATTTACCTATTTCTAGCAGTCTGGAGCATATCATTCATCCCCACCATTGCTATGATGAATAGAAAAGGTGACAAGGGATCTCCCTGCCTCAGCCCCCTATTAGAAGAGAAAAATCATGTTGGTGAACAGTTAACAAGAATTGAGAACTGCACTGTACTGTACTGATGCAAAATATGGTCCATCCGATCCACCTAGTGCAAAAGCCCATCTCCAGTAGGATCCTAATAGATAATCTCAATTTGGGTGATCATATGCCTTCTAGATATCCAGTTTGCATAAAATTCCAGGTATTTTACTTCTCTGTCTAGCCTCCACACACTCATTTTCTATGAGTATTGCATCCATAATCTGTCTTCCCCTTATTATAAAGTCATTTGATGACCATCAACTAATTTGTTGATCACATTCTTCAGCCTCTCACCTAACAACTTGGCTATGATTTTATAGACACTACAAATCAAACTGATAGGTCTAAAATCATTGAAATCCACAGCTCCCACCTTCTTTGGTATAAGTGCCACAAAGGTGGCACTGAAGCTCCTCTCAAAAACTTCTTGATCATGGAAATTTTGTACTGCAGCTATGACATCTGATCCAATTATTTCCCAACATTTGCTAAAGAAAGTCATAGTATAACCATTAGACCCAGGGGCTTTGTCACCTGCAGTGTTATCATCTAGACAAGTTATTCCAAAAATTGAATGCAAAGGGAGGCAAAAAGCATATTATTAAGCTTCATCAGTATATTGTCAATTCTTAAAAGGTACACATAAAAGCTTCTCTTTTTTTCTTTCTATGGATTATGAACAGACACTTATGCAAGCCACATACTCAGTGCTTTCTTTCCTAGAATATGAGCTCTAGCTCTCAAAGTCTTATAACCTCTTAACCTAGGTTGCTCGCACAAGCAATTCTGTTGAAGCTCTGACAATATGACAAAGCAATAACTCCAAAATTAACAAATTTGAAACATATGAAAGCTCATTCTCAACTTCGAAATTTCCTCCACCTATAATTGGGGCACCAGTTTACAAGGATTTTGTAGCCTTCACATCAGGTTCCTTTTGCAAACTGAGGCCAAGTGTACTCGTTTTGCTTTCTTTCCAGAGTTCTTTATCAAAGAGGCACATGGACTGCACCCCGATTTCATTTTTCATCCACCAAATGTCTGCTCCAACTATGTCTGTTGCTATTCAAAGAGGTGCATCCTTAACATTCTCCTAATGATGGAAGCTCACCCCTAGAAGTCCAATTCAGAACTTGCAAACAGAAATTGCAGGATAAAAAGTCCCTTATATTCTCAAATTATAAGCGCATCGAATAACATTTTTGGAGGCTTTTAACCTTCAATTAAAAATGCATCCCAAAAGGTGAATGAATTAGTTGAGAGGCCAAATTAGGATGGACATTTATGAAAACACCCAAAAACAAAAAGAGAGGAGACTCTTCAGCTTTCTTATATTCCTGATTCCCAGGTATATGTTTGAGATCACAAATGTAGGACCTCATTCGAAGGCTGCATCCAATTAAAAGGCCTCACAACCCAGGATACCAAAAAAATATCAAGAAAAGAAAGATATTCATAATATATGTAATGAAATCCTTAACATGATTCTGCAACCTTTTTCCTGTGCAAAGGAAGCTAAAACTCTCTTGTGATATGTGTGTGTTTGTGTGTGCGAGACAACAAGCATATTTTACCAAGAAGCTCAATTTCCGAAAACGTTCATCAATGGCACCAATCATGTAAATTGTCTTTGATTTTGAAATCCCATCCCGGTTTTCAACTGATATATCACATTCAATTTCAGTTCCTCGGTCAACAACTTTGAGAACTGGCACCCTGGCAGTTGTAACTGGATTGACACCATAAACAAAACCATTCCCTGAGGCAGAATTTTAAATATCAGAGCCACCAAAAACATTAATAGAAGTCTATAACTACACAAAATGCTCTAAATATCATGTCAAGACGATCAACTTCTAAGGATGGGCATCAAAAATTTACCTTTGAACACCAGAAATGAATTTCAAAGTCTTTTTACCTTGTATAAAACATATATATATATATATATGTTTTTGTAGAGATTTCGAAGAAATTACTTCATATTTGTTGAAGTGTGTGACCTCATCTAAAAGCTTAAGTTATTAGAGAGAGCACACTTTTATTATTTAATTATATTCTCAACACACAACTTCACATGTGGGCCCGATTCTTTTTCATGGACCAAGCACGTGAAAATTATTTTTGATATGGGTGGCAGTGAGATTCGATCTCAGGACATTTGCCTACTCTATACTATGTTGAAGTGTGTGACCATCTCATCTAAAAGCTTAAGTTGTTAGAGAGAGCACACTTTTATTATTTAATTATATTCTCAACAATATCAGAAGATTACTGTAAATGTATCAAGGTCTATCTGTTGGTCACTGCATAGAGCTTTCTATCTCTACCATTTTAAATATTTGAGATCCGATAGTTGATAGGGGCTTTGGTAAAATAACTTAATGCACATGGCATCGGCCCTATGGGTATGATTCAAGACATGTCTCCAATGCCAGCTCAATCCCTTCCACTGCTTCATTGCTGCATCATATCTTCTAATCTTTATCCCTAGACTTTTACTGAATTTGAATATATAAATATTACTAAATCAAATAGGCTGATATGTTCATCATTTGAACATGAAAAATGTATATCTGACTGAGTGAAAGAAGAAAACAGAGGGAAAATTTTCATAGCACAAAGTTCTCCAAGCATCGATGATCGATCTAAGAAAAGATATTTATTGACATGGAATTAATGGTTTGCTATTTATTGACTTGGAGAAAAGATAATGATAGAATGCTAAGTTTTTTGGTCAGTACAAGAGGAGAAATGAATTCGAAGGAAATATACAAACACAAGTGCGTACGAAGAATTACTATTTTTTAGATAAGGGTAACTTTGTATTCACACAAACAATTCATCATTCAATGAATGATGAATTGGAAAACAACCCACAGAGTGGTGGGCACACCCCCATTTGGGTACTTTTACAAGTTTCCTATGAAATCTACCAAATCTACTGTCTCCCCTACCAACTCTTGTTTAAACCAAAAAAATAGTGAATTACTACCATACAAGTGGAAAAGGACATGACTTCCAAGAAGGAACCAGTGGCTATAGTGGATCATCAAGTGTGAAAACTACATTTGAAGAATGTAGTATCAACAAAGGTAATATGTAAGAACTACATAGCTAAAGAAACAACTTGGAAATTCGAGGATGACTTGAGGATAAGACACCCACAACACTCCAAGTATTTAGGAGGACAAGAATAAATTAGGGGACCAAATTTCTTAAGGAGATCCTCTGTCTCCTTTCTTGTTTATCATTGCCATGGAAGGACTGAACACTATGTTTAAAACAGTTAATTTGTATGGCTAGATAAAGGGTTTTAAGGTAGCTAGGGCAGGGAGTGATAGCCTAGAGGTGACTCATTTGCAATATGCTGATGATACCCTCATATTTTGTGATGCTGATAGAAACCAATTCAGACATCTCAGAATAATCCTAGTGCTCTTTGAAGGCATCTCAGGCCTTCACATAAACTGGGGTAAGAGCTTCCTTTACCCCATTAATGATGTCCCCCACATGAATCTGTTGGCATCTATTCTAGGAGGAGAGGTAGGGTCTTTGCCAACCATTTATCTGGGAATACCTTTGGGGGCCAAGTCAAAGTTTGTTGAGATTTGGGATACGGTTATTGAGAAATGTGAAAAGAAATTGGCAAGATGGAAGACCCAATACTTGTCAAGAGGAGGTAGACTGACTTTGATCAACTCAGTCCTTGATGCACTTCCGCCATACATGATGTCCTTGTTTCTCATTCCAGCAGGGGTCATCAAGAGGTTGGCTAGGATCAGGAGGAACTTCCTATGGCATGGTAACAAAGAGAGGAAAGACTACCATTTGGTCAAGTGGAACTAAGTCATTTGTGCAAAAAAAAAAATGGGGTGGCCTGGGTATCAAGAACCTGAAAATCCAAAGTAAAGCTCTAATGATGAAGTGGTTGTGGAAGTTCACCAAAGAAAACCACCTATTGTGGGGAAGAGTGATTAAAGCCAAATATGAAAAAAGGATAAATGGATGACCAAGGAGGTCAATACTTCATTGGGGTCTGCCTATGGAGGTCTATCAGATCCCTCTGAAGTGAGTTGAAAACTCAATCAAGAATCAAAGTGGAAAATGGAAACAAAACCAGATTTTGAAAGGATAATTGTCATGAGGTTGGTATCATGGAACTAGTCTTTCCAGATGTCTTCAACCTAGTCCTTCACCAACACAAAACTATAGCTGACATCTGGACATGTGACGGGTGGAGCTTGAATTTTAGAAGACATTTCAATGATTGGGAGGTTTAAAGAGTGGTTGATTTCCTCATCAAACTTGATCAATTTCCTGGGGTTCAAGCTGGTGAAGATCATTTATGGTGGCAGGGCAACTCCCAAGGCATTTTTAAGGTCAATGTTGCCTATAAAATTATGAACCAATCCAACCACCAGATAGCAAACTGGCCATGGAAGCAAATTTGGAGGATAAAAGTTCCCCACAAGGTATCAATTTCTATATGGTTACTAGCAAAGGAGGCCACTTTAACCGTGGACAACTTGATGGGTAGAGGTATGACATTGTGCTCAAGATGCTTCCCGTGCAAAGAAACAGTTGAGACAGTCAACCATCTTTTCTGCATTGTCCATACACAGCTCATTTGTGGAGAATCATCCTAAACCTTAAAGGTATAGCATGGACAATGCCAAGCAAGATAACAGAGGCCAAGAACTGGGAGGGAACATGTTCACATGCTAAGGATAGGAGTAGATGGAGAACTGTCCCACCTTGTATCTAGTGGACAGTTTGGAAGGAGAGGAATTCCAGATGTTTTGAGAGCTTAGAGAATGATGTGCAGCAGATCAAGTTGAACTTCATCTTACTGCTATATTTTTGGTGTAATCAGATTTACTTTAATGATACCGTGCCTATGATAGATGTTCTAGATTCTTTATAGCTAGAGAGGGAAGACACTAGAGCTCTATTGTAAATATGGTTTCAGTACTACCCACGTACTGTTTTGATCCCTGATATGATACAAAGTTACTGATTTCAAAAAAAAAAAATCTTAGGAGTCAGAATGTAATACCCCTACACTGAGCATGCTTTAATTGTCATCGAAGTAACTTATGGAACTCCGAAGATATAAATTTAAGTAATGAGAGAATAACATTACAAGGATAATCATATTAGGTCTTAGGAATATAACGATATGATAAGTATAAACTTTTGAAATTAGGTTGACAATAAGAATTTGACCAAAATGTCTCTCAATGTTGTACTTTCTCAAACGAGTACAAAGGAGTTTCATATAAGAAGAAGTAACAAATTATTAACTTTTAACTACTCACTATTGTTAAATAATAACATAACTGAAACGTATTCTAGGATTTAAAAAAAAAAAAACTTAATATCTACGAATTTGTTTCTAGAAGCTTAAAGTTTAAAACTTCTAACTGACTTGGAGCTAAAGAACTTATTAAAAAAAAAACTAGTATTAGTAAATTGCTAACAGAAGGCATCCTAGATACTCTACCTGGTGTAGCAGACCTAGCCAAGTCAAATCTCACAAACCACCACTCAAATACTCCCATTTCCTTACACATGTTTAAGTCACCCACACACACAAACCAAAACCTAATTAAACTAAGAGTCTAAGACTAGAATCGAAGAAAATTCTATAAAGAGCCGTAAAGGCACCACCACTAGTATAATATGAACAGGCATCATGTAATGACCAAATCACCACAATTCCATATTCCCTTGCAAAGACTACCAATAAAAACAGTAAGTTTATCAACCAGAATATGTTTAAACTTTTAGCTCATTTTGCCAGTGTTAAGTACTTGCTTTCGAAGTCCTTCCTAAACTTACTCATTCCTCACTATGATGACATTTTGGGATTATAAGATTCTTGAAGGACCAATATACATGAAAATGACAGAAAGTTGAAGAACAAGTTCAAAGGTTACTTTGAAGTAGATAAAACGTTTTTGCAAATTTCCTCAGAGTCTGAATCTTCTTCTCCCGTGTAATGTTAACTTTTCTGTTGGTGAAGTTGACAGATAGATCCAAGTCACTTTTAACACAGAATAGATCCATCGAAAATGACCCAAACACCTCAACGACGGGAGCATCAGCAGAATAGCCTGAAACAAAGAGTAATAAGCACTTGTACAAAGAGTATGGCCCTATGCTACAGATTTACAATTTTAACTCCCCACCCCCATCTACTACTTATAACAATAAACAGAGAAGTAGCCTGACAAATTGATGAACATTGTGAAACTCAATATAGACTACCATCCTTCACACATCAAAATATTATGAAATTCAAATAGCATAATACAGAAATTTTGTTATTCAATTACCATAAACCTCCTTTGCTATTTCATTAAAGATACGAAGCAAATCTCTTCGAGCATCATAATCGCTTGGTTTAGGGCGACAATCCACATAAACCTCATCAAGCAATACTTCAAATGCCGATAATTGCTCTAAGGTGGCTGTGTATTTCTTCCTCTGCTTCTGTTCACACTGTTGTGCTTCCTTACACAGAACTGATATCATAGCTATATTAGTTAATGACATGTTCACTTGCAAGTTAAAGTTTGAAAAAAATCCTCACAGAGCAGTAACTCAATCATAAATAGGAACTCAGCCAACAGAAGAAGTAAAATTTTCACCAAAAGGTGATAAGAACAACCAAAATCACCACTGCATTCAATATCATTATACAAGTTCAATCAGCAGAGGTTTACCCCCAAAAGAAAGTGCAATCCATCAGTTGATTGCACTATATGAGCCATCTTAGACTCGTAGTTTTAACGCCAATCACTCAGCAAAATTTGTATCAAATAACAAGGTGGGACAAGACAAGGTGATTTCCCGTACTTCTCGTCATGGTTCGTGATGTAAAAGCAGTTGTGACACCAAGGATGTCTACGGCTTGGTGAACGAAGGAGCTCATTCACAGGAAGACTCTAGATGTCCTAATTTTCTTGTAGGATGGGGTCAAAGATGAATGAAGATTTCAAAAACTACTAGAAAATGACTTTGAATCCAAGTTTTCTGGAATTAAAGATGCCATACAAGGATCCGCAAGGAAAGAGACGGAGAGGGAATCTAAAATACAATACTTCACCACCATCCTCTTTCCTTTTCTTCCTTTTTCCTTAATAATTGTGGTGTCCAAACCAACTTGCGCGCACCTCGACTAATTCCACGGGATACCTATCACCTCCCACCTCCCACCAGCCTACTAGGTAACTCTATCCGTCAATGCTAGGACGGATGAAAAGAAATCACTTAGTATTTTTGTCTTTACTAGGATTTGAACCTGAGAGCCCATGGCTCTCAGTCCACTTCATTGACATCTAGGCTACATCCTTGAGTGTATTCCTCTCCTTTCCTCTCCTTCCCCCCTTAACATTATCAGCAAATGATCCTGAAAGTTAAATAATGGGTGCCTATGCGCAAAACTACAACTCAAGTAGCAAACGCCATCATTCCACACACACAGAAGGTTTAAGTATAAGAATTAGGGCTTGTCTACTCAATTTATTACAGAAAACAATTTAAAAATAAAGACAAATTGGAACAATGACAAAAGGCCAGTATACAAGAATGCAACTTCAAATTAGCAAAACACAATCACAAATGAATTTTTCTCTTTACAAAAGATAACAATCATCCTGTGTCAAAGACACATAAAGTCCACGTATCAAAAAAAAAGGGATCATAAGCTGATTTAATCTAGAAAAAAACATTAGAAAAACAAAGAAAAAGGAGAAAAAAGAACCATGAGAATATGTGGCCCTTGGTTAGAGCACCATTTACTTCTTTCCTTTCTTTTCTTCCTTTTCCTTGTGTATTTTTTTAAGGTAACATTTTTTTCGTTTGGTCTTAAGATGGCATTTACATCTGTGAAATAAACATGCAAAGCTGTGAAATACTAACCTTCCACAGATAAAACCATGGTATTAAAGATGATCAACCTTTAGACGATCATTAATTCACAACTGAAATAAAAATGAACACTTCACCTGCAGATACCGTTGGCACGAGAAGTGATTAGAGAAAGAGGTTCAACTATAACAATTGTGGGCAAGAAGGTGCACAAAAACTGCTGATAAATCTCATAATTCAAAAATAATAGGATTAGTAAATGATCTAACAAGAATCAGAAAAGAAAAGATGAGAATTTAATGATACAAAAGAAAGTTCCTATTTTTTGATAGAACAATGAATATTAACTATGAACAATGGACAAAAACACATGATTCATGAGATGAATTAAGTACAGCACGACCAATAAGACTTTTCTCAGAAGGTATTTTTGGATAAAATAGTGTATGGTAACTGCATTTAGATTCAGGCGCAACATCAGATATATATTTCTGATTCATCCTTTCTAGATAAAGATAGAAGGAAACAGGATAGGAATATAACAACATTCTACATTGAATATCTTATTTTTGGGCCAGTGGAGAGGAGTTTAATTTAACTTATTTCTCTTGCTCCACTAACCCAAAACTGCACAGGAGTCAGAGAGTTGGGATGGCAAATCTCTATTCAATAACTCTGAATCATGTTTCATCTTTGCTCTGCGTCGGGGTTTCTAGCAGCACAACTTGGTTTAAAATACTAAATTCAACTTCTTTAGATATCCAATGATAGCTTGGAACAACAACAAAAATTACAACTTTTTTCTACTAACAAACTACAACGAATTCTGCCTATTTTGATGTAAAATCTCACAGGTATAAC
Organism: Solanum tuberosum; assembly: GCF_000226075.1. Taxonomy (NCBI): domain Eukaryota; kingdom Viridiplantae; phylum Streptophyta; class Magnoliopsida; order Solanales; family Solanaceae; genus Solanum; species Solanum tuberosum. The sequence goes on from NW_006239066.1 coordinate 262,551, forward strand.
TACAAAATCAGCCAATTGAAGCGTGTTCTACTTTTTGAATAATCAACTGATCCCTAAGTTTTCATTTTTTGGGGAAAATTCAAATTGTTAAACCAAAAACTTCATTCATAAAAGGTAAACAGATCTTGATAAATAATCATCACTAATTGAGATTTTGATACCGTTCTCAAATGTATAAGCGAAATCATGAAGCAAGTGAAGTATAAAGTTCTGGACCTTCAGCCATGGAAGCAAAGAGAGAGGGAAAGAGAAGGGGAAAAGTTTACCTTCAAGCAATGGATTCGGTTGCTCGCTCGCCGCCGGTGAATTGGGGGTGATGTGAGGATTAACAATGGACTTTGGAGTTTTTTATTTTTTTATTTTACATTGGAGAATTTAGCAAAAGAATTGTTTTGTCCTACTTGGCTTGCTATACCCAAAAATAAAATGTTTATCAATTTATTTATATTTTTCTCTTATTTACTTTTAAATTTACTTCTTCTATTAGTTAATGATAGAGCTGTCAAAAAGAGTCGGCCCAAGTCTCGCGGGTCAAGAAATTTGAAGGGCTAGCGTGAGCCGGCTCTTCATTTGGAAGGGCCTGAAAATGTTCAACTCAACCTAACTCTAAAAGGGTCGAGGGCTGGGGCGGGCAAGCCTTTCTTTTTTTCTATTTTTCATTTTTTTCTTTTCAAACTTATATTCTATAACATTAAGAAAATGAGAAGATTTTCAAATCAAATATGGCAAATAATTGTGTTGTTTCAATAACACTAGTGAATAATCTAGTGTAATTAGCATGTATCTCGCATATCAGATACGTGAGTGAGATAAGAGAGTGGCAAGTAAGATGGGAGGGAGGCGAGGGCGCGAGATTTGTCTATGTATCATTGATACATGCAAATCTACTTTGATAGAGTGTATCTAGAACACATTAACCTGATTTTGAGTCGATATATTCCGAGATACATGTATTTGGACGTACCAAAATTTGGTAAGATTCATAATATTACTACATAGCGTGTATTTAAGTAATTAGATTATATGAGATTATTGTAAGTTATCCTTAAATAAAAAGTTTAGCTCATGAGTCGACCCGGCCCGGCCTCGATCAAACCTCAAGGGCCAAGGGCTTATATGGGTCGGGCTTATAAGCCCTAGTTTTAAATGGGCTTGAAAAATCCGATCTCAACCCTATCCTAATAATGGGCTGGGTTGGATCAGCCCCATAGGCTAGGCCGGTTTTGACGGCTCTAGTTAAGGAAAGAGAAACTTCGGTCAGTCGGTCAATTGATCGATTTGTTTTTTCTACCTCAATTTTTTTCTATTTATGTTTGATGTTTTCTCTGTATAAATTTATTTGTTTCTATTTTCTATTTTACGTATGTTATGTATTTAAACAAATATGAAAATATGTAGTATAATATCCACAATAATTAATAATTAAAAATATTGAAAAAATATATTAAAAATTTGGTGAACTCATCAAATTTCATATGTTTCACATAAATTAGGACATAAAGAATAACATATATTATTCGAAAATTACGTAAAAAATATCATGAATCACAATAATTAACAACATAAAATATTTTTAAAAATCAAATAATTTTTTTTTTCTTACTCACTAAGGGAATCAAGTTGAACTTAGGTCAGTCGGCAAATTAATTGATTGCCTTTCTACTTCAATTTTCTCTATTTATGTTTAGTATTTTCTCCATTTCAATTTATTTATCTTACTTTCTCTTTTAATATGTTATATATTTTAAAAGTACGAAAAAAGTAGATTATAATTCTTCTCTATTTCTTTCATCTTTTATATATATAGAAGGAATCGAGAAGAGCTTAGGGTCAATCAATGAATTGACCATTTTGCCCTTATGCTTCAATTTTATCTTTATATTTAATATTTTCTCTGTTTCAACTTATTTGTCTTATTTTTCTTTTAAACATGTTATATATTTAAAAAGTACGAAAAAAGTAGAGTATAATTTGTCTCTCTTTCTTTTATATTAAAGGGAGTAGAGAGGAGCTTAGACTCAATCATATTGAAATTGATTGTTTTGTCCTCCTACTTCAATTTTCTCTATTTATGTTTAGTAGTTTCTTTGTTTCAATTTACTTTGTCTTAACTTTCTTTTATAGTATGTTATGTATTTAAAAAGTACGAAAAAAGTAGTAGAAATATATATATATAGAGAGAAAAACTTAGCTCAATTGGCAAATGACTGATTTGCCCTTCTACTTAAATTTTCTATATTTATATTTAGTATTTTTTTTTTTGTTTCAATTTACTTGTCTAATTTTCTTTTATAGTATATATATTATTTTTATTTTATTTTTTCTACTATATAGAAAAGCCATCATGAGCATGATATTCGTAAACAATTTATTGAGCAATGATAATCTATTAAATGTTATATCATCTCGATCTTTCTTTTGCATTCTCTCTTGTATATTTTTTTCAAAACAATTCCATCAGTTTTTTCAAAGAATCTCAAAATTTTAACAAAATAATTCAGACCAAAATTCAAGTTTCCTTCATTGTTGTTCTAAAAGAGAAGACATAAATTGCACAGCCTCATCTTCCTTGTTAATAGTCTAGAAGCATCTTTGTGTCAAGTTAGTCTAGAGTAATCGAAGAGAAGATCCAAATTTAATAGCTTCATCTCCCTGTTTATTAGTCTAGAAGCATCTTTGTGTTTGGTTAGTCTAGAGTAATCGAAGAGAAAACCCAAGCTGCACATCTTCTTCTTCTTGAAATCAAAGAGTCACATAGTACTTGGTATGATTTTCTTTTAGTTTTATCTATTGCTTTCTATTTTTTTAATTTCCGATTCAACTTTGTTGCAAGACAAGATTTTCAATTTCTTCTTCTTTTTTAACGTTCTCGCTCTTACCTCTCAATTACAGATTAAGATATTAGGAACTTAAAGTTGTTATTCATTTCAGATCTTATATCATGGCAGTTTCATGATCAACAATCTTCATGCTTCATCATTAACGGAGACTTGTTCATCTTCTTGTTATGGTATTTGTTCATTCTTTTATGATTTTCATTCTCTTTTGGATGAACTGAATTCCAATCTCTTGTATGTTTTATTTGTCTCAATCTCAAAGAGAAAAAAATCTAAACCTAATGATGTGATGCTCTAGTAATATTCAAGGGTATAATTGTCATTTTACATAAAAATAGAATTATCATTCTATTTGATATGTAGTTTAATTTTGTATGTATAAAATATTATTTTACTTGTCCATTAAATCCCTTCCACGTGGTTAAATATCAAAATACTAAATATCTTCTGTCTAGAAATTTCCACTCATACCTTTTAATAACACTCCATCTTCTTCTCTCCCAGGCAGTTCATCTTCTTACTGTTGTTTCAAGTTTGTTTATTCTTTTTGTTCTTTCAGTTTCAATAAGTTCATCGTCAATTTTTTTGTTCTTCTCTCATATCTAGATTGTTAAATATTACTTGACCATCCTTCGAGATATTACCACAATGCTTTCTGGCGCATTACTATATTTTTTGTTCTTCTCTCATATCTAGCTAGATTGTTAAGTACTTTTAGTGTTTTATATAAATTTATGTCTATGCGACGCACATGGTGAAGGTCCAAAATTGAGAGAATCCATAAGAATTAATTAAGGAAGGGCAATCTGTTAAATGTTATATCAACTTCTTGATCTTTCTTTCATAATCTCTCTTATATACTTATTCACAACTGTTTCATTGATTTTTCAAAGAATCTCAAAATTTCAGCAAAATAATTCAGTGCCAAATTCAAGTTTTCTTCAATGTAATTTAAGAAGAGAAGATCAAAATTGCACAATTTCATCTTCATGGTTATTAGTCTAGAAACATCTTTGTGTCTGGTTAATCTAGAATAATCGAAGTGAAGATCCAAATTGCACAGCTTCATCTTCTTGAAATCGAAGAGTAGCCTAGAACTTGGTATGCATTTCTTTTAATTTTATCTATTACTTTTAATTTTTTAATCTCTGATTCAACCTTGATTGCAAGACAAGATTTTTATTTTCTTCTCTCTAAACATTCTTGCTCTTATCTCCCAATTAGAGATTAAGATATTAAGAACTTAAAGTTGTTATTCATTTCACATCTTACATCAGGGCAATTTAATGATCAACAAATTTCATGTTTCATCATCAATGGAGACTTGTTCATCTTCTTGATATGATATTTGTTTATTCTTTTATGATTTTTATTCTCTTTTGGATGAACTGAATTTCCATCTCTTGTTTGTTTCATTTGTTTCAATCTAAAAAAAAACTAAACTTAACAACGCAATGCTCTTATAATATTTAAGGGTATAATTGTCATTTTATACAAAGATAGAATTGTCATTCTATTTGATATTTAATTTAATTTTTTATGTATAAAATATTATTTTATTTGTCCATTTAATCCCCTCGACGTGGCTAATATCAAACACAATTACTAAATATCTTATGTCTAAAAAATTTCACTAATACCTTTTAATAACAGTTCATCTTCTCCTCTCCGAGACAGTTCATCTTCATATTGTTGTTTAAAGTTTGTTTACTCTTCCGATTCTTTTAGTTCCAGGTAAGTTTTTCGTCAATTTCTTTGTGCTTCTCTCATATCTAGATTGTTAAATATTTCTTGATTGTCCTTTAATATATTGTTGCAATGGGTTTTGGTGCATTACTATTATTGTTATATAATTTTTACTGCTTTATATTAATTTATGTCTATGCGTCGCAAATGGTGAAGGTTCAAAGTTGAGCGAATCCGTAAATAATTTATTAAGGAAGGATAATCTATTAAATGCTATATCAACTTGTCGGTTTTTCAAACATTCTCTCTTGTATACTTTTTCACAACAGTTCTATCAGTTTTTTTTTCCAGAGAATCTCAAAATTTCAGTAAATAATTCAGACCCAAATCCAAGTTTCCTTTACTGTTGTTCTAAAACAAAAGACCCAAATCGCATAGCTTTATCTTCCTGGTTATTAGTCTAGAAGTATCTTTGTGTCTGATTAGTCTAGAGTAACCGAAGAGAAGGCCCAAATTGCACAACTTCATATTCTTGAAATCGAAGAGTCACCTAGAACTTGGTATGAAATTTTTATAGTATTATCTATTGCTTTTTTATTTTTTCAATTTTCGATTCAACTTTGTTGCAAGACAAGATTTTCAATCTCTTCTTCTTTATGAACATTCTTGCTCTTACCTCCCAATAACTGATTAAAATATTAAGAACTTAAAGTTGATTGTCATTTTACATCTTACATCAGAGCAATTTCATGATCAACAAACTTCATGCTTCATCATCAGTGGAGACTTTCTCATCTTCTTGATATGGTATTTGTTTATTCTTTAATGATTTTCATTCTCTTTTGGATGAATTGAATTTTCAATCGCTTGTATGTTTCATTTGTCTCAATAACAAAGAACAAAAAATCTAAACCTAAAAATGCGATGCTCTTGTAATATTCAAGGGTATAATTATCATTTTATACAAAGATATAATTTTTATTCTAGTTGATGTTTCATTTAATTTTTATGTGTAAAATATTATTTTACTTGTCCATTAAATCCCCTTCATGTGGCTAAATATCAAACAAAATTACTAAATATCTTCCGTCTAAAAATTTCTACTCATTCCTTTAAATAACACTTCATTCTCCTCTCTGAGGTTGTTCATCTTCTTACTATTGTTTCAAGTTTGCTTACTCTTCTGATTCTTTCAGTTTCAAGTAAGTTCTTCGTTAATTTATTTATTCTTCTCTCATATCTAGATTGTTAAATATTTCTTGACTATTCTTCGAGATATTGCTGCAATAATTTTTGAAACATTACTATTATGATTATATAACTTTTAGTGCTTTATATTAATTTACGTCTATGCATCGCACATGGTGAAGATTCAAAATTGAGCGAATCCATAAATAATTTATTAAGGAATGGTAATCTATTAAATGATATATCAATTTCTCTATTTCTACTTTTTCACAATAGTTCCATCAGTTTTTTCAGCGAATTTCAAAATCTCGGCAAAATAATTCACACCTAAATTCAACTTTTCTTCATGATTGTTCTAAAAGAGAAGATCCAAATTGTAGAGCTTCATCTTCATGGTTATTAGTTTAGAATTATCTTTATGTCTGGTTTGTCTAGAGGAACCGAAGAGAAGACCCAAATTGCACAGTTTCTTTGTCTTGAAATCAAAGAGTCGATGATTTCCTTTTTGTTTTATCTATTGCTTTCCATTTTTTCAATTTCCAATTTCGCTTTGTTATAAGACAAGATTTTAAATTTCTTTTTTTTTTTTTGAAAACTGGCGCTCTTACTTCCCAACTACAAATTAATATATTTAGAACTTAAAACTGCAACTCATTTAAGATCTTACATCAGGGCAATTTCATAATCAACAAACTTCATGTTTCATCATCAATAGAGACTTGATCATCTTCTTAATATGATATTTGTTCATTCTTTTATGATTTTCATTCTCTTTTGGATAAACTGAATTTCAGTCTCTTGTATCCTTCATTTGTCTCAATCTCAAAGAATAAAAAAAAAAACTAACAACGCGATTCTCTTGTAATATTCAAGAGTATAATTGACCTTTTATACAAAGATAGAAATGTCATTTGGGAGAAGGGGTGGAAGTAATCAACTGAAAATTTGGTGTTGAACATAGAATCAGACTGTTGAAATTGATATTATTCTTCACCAAATGAGGACTCTTTCGGGGTGTAGCCATAATCAATTTTTTCAAGACGCAAGAACAATTTTGTGTTATAACAAATAATCTTTAGATAATAATTTTTTTTTACAGGAATTTGTTAATAAAGAAATTGATACAAACATATTGTTGATAAGGATGATTTCGAAAAGGATGACAAATAGAAAAAGATGAAAAGAGGAGTAATCAGTGCACATTGAAAATGATGAAAAATAGAAAAAGATGAAAAGTGGAGTAAACAGTGCATCAATATCGATGAAAATATGAGTGCAATTTTTCTCGTGTAACAATGGTATTTATTCGTGTGATGATTAATAAGAGAGAGAAAGTGAGATATTTACTAATTAAAGAAACGTATCAAAATATAATTCTGATTGAGATTCTAAAAAGTAAATAAAATAAAAAGAAAATATGAGTCCAAAAAAATAGTAAATAAATCAGGTAGATCCTTTAAATCGTGTATATTATTATTTTGGGATAATTTTAGAGACCTCTCTACAGGTTCCGCTCTATAACACTCACCTCCCCTATGTTTTAAGATATTTCGTCTACCTTCTTTATTTTGATTTTTTGGTAACCATTCCTTATATATATTTAAAATAAATATAAATTAATTATAATTTGACATATTTACCCTTTTTTATACTCCCTCTGTCCCAATTTATATGACTCACTTTCCTTTTTAGTCAGTCCCAAAAAGAATGACACATTTCTATTTTAAGTAACAATTTGCCTATGAAATGTCTTTTTTACCCTTAATGAAATGATTTACAACCACACAAATTTCTATCATTCATTTTGGACCACAAGTTTTAAAAGTCTTTCCATTTTTCTTAAAGTTTGTGCCAAATCAAAGTACATCATATAAAATGGGACGGAGGGAGTATTTGATTAATATTGAAATGAAACTATCCATTTCATCGAAACCCGATCTATATGAGAATAAAGGAGAAATGAAGAAGAAATCATGCATATGATCATGCAAATATACATATAGAAAACTTACAACAAAAGGTACAAAAATCACTAAACAAAAACATTACATATACCTAATTAAACACACTATAAATTCAAAATACTCAAAAACAAAAAACATTATAAATATTATCATTTCAACTTTTTCTCTTCTTTAATTTCCATATCAATTTTTTTTTTCTATTTTTCATATTCTAAGAAGAAAAATACTGAGTTCAGGTCCTCCATTACCATCCGGATTCATCATATAAAAAGCTTCCGAGTCACGACTCCCTACAACTCGTTCAAATTTCGCTCTCATATACAACAACTCACCTTCCGCCGCACTAATTTTCCGGCCATCATCCACCACCGGAATTACTCCGGCGCCGACGGAAACACTCTGCACCGTACTCAACACATGCCAATCGGAATCCGTACATAACCTCGATGTTGCATACCCACATTTCCTCCCGTTACAATACATCGTCCACATCGGCTCTTCAAATAGCCCTAATCTCTTCCGGCTACTCCCCAAACAAATTGGGTATGCAACCCTTCTCTGTCACAATTCTTTTCCAGCAACATAACCTTGTTCCTCCTAAAACCAAGAATAGAGCTTCGATATGCTATCATAATTTTTGTGTTAGTTTGAGATCTACCTGCTACTCATTACTGATAATATCATATTTATTAAAGCCTAATTGAATCTAAAAACATAGACATTAATCGTCCTACTTGATGCTCGTCCTTTTAATTTTTTATGGTTAATATCAGATCACCTAATTTTCAAACATATGGGAGATGTTTTTGAGTATTAGAAGTGAAAAAGAGATGAATTGACTTAGCCATTGCAATCAATAATTATATCGTTGCTTTCGAACTTACAAATTTGATTGCTTTGAGAAATCAACAACTTCCTCTGTTATTGATCTCTCATGCATGCTTAGATCTAATATAGGATGATTTTATCTCTATTTCCTAAATCATTTTTCTTTCTTAACTAGCGGAAATATTTACGTAAACTAAATTAACCGTTCTCATCTAATTTCTTTCCCGAGGAGTCCATTTTCACCTTTGATTTGAAGAAATCACCCATGAATTGGCAAGATGAAGATGAAGATGATGAGTTAATGTTTGGTGAAAATAATAGCTTAGCGTGAATTAAATCACCAGTGGATTAGTTCACTTTATTTGCACACCTTCAAACTTTGTTTGGTAAAATGAATATGTGTATCTATATATTAATTTATCTGTGTTAGTTTTTTTTAAAATTATTTATTAAATAAGTCATTTTTAATAATATGTTTTAATATGAAGAAACTATTATAAAAAGAGGTAAATATGTCAAATCATAATTAATATATATTGATTTTAAATAGATATAAAGAATGGTTACCAAAAAATCAAAATAAGGGAGGTAGACGTAATATCTTAAAACACAGGGGAGGTGAGTGTTATAGAGCGGAACCTGAAGGGAGGTCTCTGAAATTATCCCTATTATTTTTTAATAATTTTTCATGTTTATAAATAAAATGTTATTGTTGTAAATTAAAAGGTTACAATAATATTATGTAAATTATGGTCTTAGAATGTATATTATTGTAATTTTTTCTTTTTTATGTATAAAATATTCTTGTCCATTAAATCTCCTCCACGTGGCTAAATATCAAATACGATTACAAAATATTTTCTGTCTAGAAATTTTCACTCATACCTTTAAATAACACTTCATCTTCTCCTCTCCCAAATTGTTCATCTTTTTACTGTTGTTTCAAGTTTGTTTACTCTTCTGATTCTTTCAGTTTCAGGTAAGTTCTTCGTCAATTTCTTTGTTCTTCTCTAATATTTAGATTGTTAAATATTGTTTGACTATCCTTCGAGATATTGCTGCGATGATATTTTGTGCATTACTATTATTGTTATATAATTTTTAGTGTTTTTTATTAATTTACGTCTATGCGTCGCACATGGTGAAGATCCAAAATTGAGCGAATTCGTAAATAATTTATTTAGGAAGGGTAATCTATTAAATTTTATATCAGCTTCTCGATCTTTCTTTCACATTTTCTATTGTATAATTTTTCACAACAATTCCATCAATTTTTTCAGAGAATCTTAAAATTTCAGCAAAATAATACAGACTCAAATTCAAGTTTTCTTCATTGTTGTTCTACAAGAGAAGATCAAAATTGCACAGTTTCATCTTCCTAGTTATTAGTCTAGAAGCATCTTTGATTTGGTTATTCTCAAATAACTAAAGAGGAGATCCAAATTGCACAGATTCATCTTCTTGGTATCGAAGAGCCGCCTAGAACTTTGTAGTTTTTCTTTTAATTTTATCTTCTAATTTCTTCTTCTTATTTATGAACATCCTCGCTCTTACCTCCCAATTAGAGATTAAGATATTAAGAACTTACAGTTGTTATTCATTTCAGATATTACATAGGAGCAGTTTCATGATCAACAAACTTCATGTTTCATCATCAATGTAGACGTGCTCATCTTCTTGATATGATATGTGTTCATTCTTTTATGATTTTCATTCTCTTTTGGATGAACTGAATTCCAATCTCTTGTATGTTTCTGTAATATCTTGCAAATTGAAATAACTATGAAGAAGCTTATAATTGGAAATAGTCATTTTTGGAAAGAATACAAAATCTGGAAATTTAGTTAAGTATGGAAAAAAATGAGTTTTGGGTCAACTTCAAACAGTCATAACTCCTAGATCAGGATGAGTTAGGTGTATTTCCAGTTATGTTTAGAAAGCTCTTGGAATGATCTTTCCAACGCCGCTGAATTTGCTAGATTCCGAGTTCGTATGAGTGAGTTATGCCCTTTGGAAGTTGGGATGTTGGCATAAGGAAGTTCAATCCGAATTTTTAAGGGTAGTTTGGTCTTTTCCCTAACCTTTTCTTTTGGATTATATTAAGGGTCTAAGCTGATTTTAAATCAGTTTTCCCTTTTAAAAGTGAGAGTTAGGGTTTGAGAGAGAAGAGAGAAAGAAGAGGAGAAAGTGAAGAAGAAGCAATGTTCGTCAAGATCATCGTGGATTTCGTCGGGGGTGATCCCTATTAAGGTATGTGAGAGCATATAGTGTAGGGTTAGTTCATCCCCCACACGCCAAACTTGTTTTAATTCCGAAAAAAAGATTGGTTGTGTTTGTTGAATTCTCGTGGTTGTGTTGAAGTTTCTTGTTGATTTGGTACATGTTTCCGGATGGAATTTCGAGTTGAATCTATTGTATGTTGACGGTTTTAATGATTATGAGTGTTTAGGGAAAGAACCTTTGTTGTTGAGAGGGTTTAGAGTTGAAGAAACTAAGGAGAAAAGTCAGATTTTCTGGGGAAAAGGCTGGGGCGTCGCGCCAGCCAGCGCTCCCCAAAAGGGACTCTGAAGTTCCCCCATTGGGGCGGCGCGCCAGTGCGCCCAGCAGACCTTCTGGAATTTGAGGGCTGACACACTGCGCCTCTCAGAGCGCCAAGGACTCCAATCCTCCCCATTCCTTCTGTAACGACCCGAGAGCACCCCCTAGTCGTTATTGGCGTATTCGACCTCTCGGAGGTCTTATAAAAGCCCTTAGCATTCGTCATAGCATGTATCATAGAAAAATAGAGGAAATTTAAAACTTTTTCATAATATAACACAAGACATAAAAGTCACCTCATTAAACCTTTAATACAAAATCGGAATACTACGTCTTAAGGTAGCCATCTTAAAACATGACTACAACACAAGAGGGACACAGCCCTTACAAT
>NW_006239066.1:276262-278238 GCF_000226075.1 Solanum tuberosum
TAGGGGTCATTCCACAATAGTACCTAACATAATCAATCATGTAGACCACACCTTATCCCTAACATTATCATTCACATTATACTCCTCATCATCAACACACTTTAAACATCATGCTAGCATTGAGGATTTCATACATAACCTTCATAGCACAACTTTATAAACATAGGCATCATAATCATCAATTCACTTTACATCTATTGCCTTCAAGGCCATGATCTCAACATGCATAGATAGACAAGAAGTAAACACCGCCACCATAAGTGGACCAAACCACACAACATCAATTCTTATACTATAGACTAGAAGTTAGGTCAACTTACCAATTCTCCAAGCCATGATCACCATGGATCAATCCTCAACAATTCATAATCAATTGGCATATATAGCAATAGGAATCAACAATGTAATTCAAATATCATAAACATAGTCTAAGTACAATTCCATTAACAAAGGGATCAACCCATAACTTTGCCCATAAGGCCATAATCCTCAACTCATCAATATACCAACTATTCAACATGAATAAGTATAGATAATCATAGGAAACATCAATACAATCTAATCTAAACATAATTTCATCAATAGAGATCATATTCACAAAGACCCACATCATAGGCCAATTTTTGAGAATTTGGGGATCATGGGTTCTTTAAGAATTCCTTTGAAAATTATCTTAAAAACCTTAATTCCACATTAATTCATCAATAGAATGATTTATAAAATCGTTTGACAAGGAACCCATGTTTAGATTGAAAATTGGGAATTTTTGGTCTTTGAATCACTTTTGAAAATCTTTGATAGAGCTCCTTGAATGAGAGGTTATTCAAGAATCAAGAGGACCCATACCTTAATTATTGAAGACCCATGAAATTGAAGAAGAAAATCAGTTGAAAACCCATCTTCTAGCTTGAGCTTCATCAAGGTCTTCAATGGAGTTTTTGAGAGAATCTATTTTGAGAGGGAAGGGTTAATTTGAAGAATGGAGTCTAATTCTAGGTTTTTGGGGTTTTAACCAACTTAAAATACCCTAAAATAGGTAGAATAACCGTTTATAATAATTACCCAAAATACCCAAACTACCCCTCACTTAGTTGGACCTTTTAAACAAGTCAAACTTGAGTTTTATTTTCGCAGATTTCGTCTAGAAACAAGTTCGCGACGTGGAGGTGTTCTCGCAAGTTTCTAGAAATTAAATTTCGAGACAGTGGAGTCCGCGACGCGAACCAAACTTTTGGCCTATGGTGGAGCTAGTCCGCGACGCGGACATGCTCCTTCCATGAGCATTTCTCAAGCTGCCCTGGCAGCTTGCTGGCCAAGGTTGGGGTCCTCCTCGGGGTCCCTTAGGGTGGCCCCCGGGGTGTCGTATTCGAATGTTTTGACCCTATGAACATATATTAAGACACTAGGGTCACCTCCACTGATTTTAGACCCCAAACAACACATTAAAACATGAACAACATACTAGAACACACCAACACGTAAAAGACTAGTTTCCAAACGTCTTGGTCGTCCCTTGACGTTTGACTTCCAAACTCTTTAAAACTGACTTAAAAGGCTATTCTTAATTATTTTAACAAGTTATTAATGCATAAAATCAATGTGAGGCTCTACTTTATCCTACTTCATTTTGAGGGTCGTTACACCTTCCCCACTTTTTCATACATGTTCCTTGGTATTGTACCTATGTTTTCTAGTTGATTTCAACACTCTAAGGTACATCTAAACATCACAAACTCATCCATAAACATGAGATCATTACCCTTGAATCCATAATCCAATTCGAGGAAAGTTTGGATCAAAGTCAAGTGAAGTTAGAGTCAAGTCTAGAAGTTATGAAGTTAGTCAAAGCAAGTTTTTTTTTTAAGTTTTCAAGAGTCTTTAATGAACATTTAAACTTCATTTTAAGGCTCAGGTTTCAAGCAAAGTATAGAGTTGAGTTCATTTCTCAAAAGTATTAGGGAACTAAGTATTCCCAA
>NW_006239066.1:278609-296581 GCF_000226075.1 Solanum tuberosum
TATATATTGCATGTGTCTTATTGCTTTATATTGAATTCGGTTATTCATGAGTTGAACAGAGCCAAGGTAAGTGTTCCTTTGTACTCCTTTCAAGCTTAAGTTGTGGTTTAGCTTTCCAGCTCGCATACTCGTACATTCCATGTACTGATGCCAGTTGGCCTGCATCTTATTATGATGCAGACACAGGTAACCAGGATCAGCATCCAGCACGCCGTTGATCCAGCTAAGAACTACAGAGTCAGTGGTGAGTCTCTTTGCATTCCGGAGGACTCGGTTACTTTGTTTTCTTAATTTTGCTTTATTAGGATGTTGCGGGGTCTGTCCCAACATCCATCTTAGTGTTATAGAGGCTTCATAGACAGTCAGTCAGTTAGTACTGAGTCTCTCATCTGTGTATATATAAATATATATTCTATTTGGAGACACGAGTTGCCTTTTTGGCCAGATTTTATCAGTTATGTTGTTTTATGACCTTTCATTACATGGAGTTATTATGTTGAGTTAAGTAAGCCAGGCCAAGGGTTCGCTTGGGGCCAGGAATGGTTTTTGAGTGTGGGTCCCGCCCAGGGTGTAGGTTCGGGGAGTGACAGTTTCATTTGTTTCAAGCTTTAAAAAAATAAACCTAACAACGCGGTGCTATTATAATATTTAAAGGTATAATTGTCATATTTTACAAAGATAGAATTGTCATTCTACTTGATATTTAATTTATTTTTTTATGTATAAAATATTATTTTACTTGTCCATTTAATCTCCTTCACGTGGTTAAATATCAAACACAATTACTAAATATCTTCTGTCTAGAAATTTGCATTTATACCTTTTGATAACAATTTATCTTCTCCTTTCCCAGGCAATTTATCTTCTTACTGTTGTTTAAAGTTTGTTAACTCTTTTGGTTCTTTTAGTTTTAGGTAAGTTTTTCGTCAATTTCTTTGTTCTTCTCTCATATCTAGATTGTTAAATAATACTTGATTATCCTTCGAGATATTGCTGCAATGGTTTTTGGTGCATTACTATTATTGTTATATAATTTTTAGTGTTTTATATTAATTTACGTCTATGTGTCGCACATGGTGAAGGTCCAAAGTTGAGCGAATTCGTAAATAATTTATTAAGAAAGTACATTCTCTCTTGTATACTTTTTCACAACAGTACTATCAGTTTTTTCAGAGAATCTCAAAATTCAGCAAAATAATTCAGACCAAAATTCAAGTTTTCTTTATTGTTGTTCTAAAATAAAAAACCTAAATCGCATAGCTTTATCTTCCTGGTTATTAGTCTAGAAGTATCTTTGTGTCTGGTTAATCTAGATTAACCGAAGATAAGACCCAAGTTCCACAACTTCATCTTCTTAAAATCAAAGAGTCACCTAGAACTTGGTATGAAATTTTTATAGTTTCATCTATTATTTTTTATTTTGTTCAATTTTTAATTCAGCTTTGTTGCAAGACAAGATCTTCAATTTCCTCTTCTCTCTGAACATTTTCATTCTTACCTCTTAATTACAAATTAAGATATTACGAACTTAAAGTTGTTATTTATTTCAATGGGAAAATTTCATGATCAACAAGCTTCATGCTTCATCATCAATATAGACTTGCTCATTTTCTTGATATGGTATTTCTTCATTCTTTTATGATTGTTTTTCTTTTTTGGATGAATTGAATTTCAATATCTTGTATGTTTCATTTGTCTCAATCTTAAAAATAATAATTTAAACCTAACAACGCGGTGTTCTTGTAATATTCAAGGGTATAACTATCTGCTTATAGAAAGATAGAATTGTCATTCCACTTGATATTTAATTTAATTTTTTATGTATAAAATATTGTTTTACTTGTCCATTAAATCACCTCCACATGGCTAAATATCAAACACAATTATTAAATATCTTCTGTCTAGTAATTTTCACTCATACCTTTAAATAACACTTCATTTTCTCTTCTCCCAGGCAATTCATCTTCTTACTGTTGTTTCAAGTTTGTTTACTCTTTTGGTTCTTTTAGTTTCAGATATGTTCTTTGTCAATTTCTTTGTTCTTCTCTCACATCTAGATTATTAAATATTGTTTGACTATCCTGCGAGATATTATTGCAATAGTTTCTGGTGCATTATATTTTTGTTATATAACTTTTAGTGCATTATATTAGTTTATGTCCATGCGTCACATATGGTGAAGGTCCAAAGTTGAGCTTATGTGTAAACAATTTATTAAGGAAGGATAATCTATTAAATGTTATATCAGCTTCTCGATCTTTCTTTCACATTCTCTCTTGTATATTTTTCACATCAGTCCCATGACTTTTTCCAGAGAAATCTCAAATTTCAGCAAAATAATTCAGACCATAATTCAAGTTTCCTTCATTGTTGTTCTAAAAGAGAAGACCTAAATTGTACAGCTTCATCTTCCTGATTATTACTCTAGAAGCATCTTTGTGTCTTGTTAGTCTAGATTAACCGAAGAGAAGACCCAAATTGTACAACGTCATCTTCTTGAAAACGAAGAGACGCCTATAACTTGGTATGATTTTCTTTTAGTTTTATTTATTGTTTTTCATTTTTTCAATTTTTGATTCATTTCAAGATAAGATTTTCAATTTCTTAGTCTTCTTGCTCTTACCTCCCAATTACAGATTAAGATATTAGGATCTTAAAGTTGTTATTCATTTCAGATCTTACAAAAGTGCAATTTCATGATCAACAAACTTTATGCTTCATCATCAATTGAGACTTGCTCATTTTCTTGATATGATATTGTCACGACCCTGACCGTCGTGATTGTCACTCACACTAACCCTCTGATGGGAGAACCATTACTACAATCCAACTAACAACTTAACTAAAAACTAAGACATTTAAAGATACAGAAGCATGTTTAAATGACAATAAAAATGAAGTCCCCATAAATTACAAGATTTTAACAAACAACTAACCAAACTAATGCGTAAGAACAACCCCTAGAACCTGAAAGTCAATGTACCAAAACTCTACTAACGACAAGTCTAAGAACAAGAGGTACAACCCCGAAACTAAACAAACACCTTAAACAAATAGTCTGAGTCCGAAAGGAGGGGACTTAAACAAGAGAGATCCATGGCAACCTAAAAGAACTGCTCACCCTTGAATCCGGTCATGCTCAAAAGTCGATCTTAGGCGTATTTATGCGCCTAATAACCAATTTATCCCATATATATAGCTAAGTTTGAGAGCACTTTCTTAGTCGGAACTAAAATTTTAGAGTCTTTTGATGTCATTTCCTCTAACCAATATGATTAGATATTTCAGGGTGAAAAGCAATGAAGAATGAGCTACAAAAGGGAACTTGGATAAAGGTCGGAAGATAGAAGACGAAGTTGCAAAAGAGAATGGCCAAAAAGCTGGAAAATACACTAGGAGGGAGCAGCTCCGCGTCGCGAAGTTGTAACTTGCATGCAGAAAATGAATTCCACTTAATAGTGGAATGCGCGGCAGGAGCGCGTCGCAGAGAAGATCCTTTTGTGCACAACTTGAGGCAAAGGAACAGGTCCGCGACCGCTGGACACCAGAATTGAGTCACGTGTTTTATTTCAGACTACAAATAGTCTAGTTGTGTTATTTTATCATTATCCAGTTTTTAAAAGACGGGAGAGCATCGATTTGAGCGATTTGGCTAACACTTTCTAGGGCTTTTCTTCTACTCCTTCGTTTTGGTAAACCTTTTTATGATCCATAAACATTATTTGATGATATTTTGTTTTATGAGTAGCTAAATTCCCTTATTCTAGGGTTGTAGCTACCATTAATGGTATAATTGTATTTGTTTCTAGCATGAGATGGGTTTTCTTGTGATTCATGCTTACATTCTTGTTTAACTATTTTAATGACTGATCTACATTAAAATAAACTCATTGTCCACTCTTGAATTCGGAAGATGAATAGAGGGATAGACAAAAGAATGTGAGAAGCGTGTTCATTATAGAGTAAAGTTAGAGTGTTTCGTATATAGGATAGTCTTATACCTATATACCGCGCTTGATTAATATGCAAGATAATAACTTAATGCTCCACCATTGGTTCATGCCTATCCCCGCTCAACGATGTAGTTAGGCTGTCGATGGTGGTAGGCGATTAGAGGTCGGGAGATCATGATCGTAAAATGAACCTTGCAAATCCACAATGAGGTTAACCTGTCGAATGCTAGGATAAATTAATATTATGCTAGAAATCGGTTTATGCTACAACCCTGGAATATTTTCCCATATTGTGAAATTCTCTTGTTTGAAACTGTTTGATTGTAGTAATTAATTTTTGAGATTGTTCAACTTAGTAGATATAAACAAATTTCTAAAATTGGTTGTCGCATAAGTTAATTTATTTTAGACATAATAAAGTTGTTATTTGTTGATTTGAAGTCCTTTGGGTTCGATAACCTGGCTTGAAAGAGTCCATGTACTACTTGAGTGACCACGTGCACTTGCGTGTGCTTTTGGACGCAACAAGTTCTTGGCGCCGCTGTCGGGGACTTTAAAATTAGCAGATATCTAATTTTTGAGTGTCTAAATTATTTGTACAAGTGTTGACAACTTGATCTTGGCTCTTTATTTCGCAGGTTGTGTCAGGTTTTCACACTGGAAGACGACCAGGACTTGGTAGAGCCTCTAGCTGAATCGAAGAGATTTGTTCGTTACCGGAGAAGGCAAAGAAGACTCACTTATATAGTTCCTCCTGTGGCTAGTGAACCAGAAACTTCAGAAGAAAGGGAGGATCAAGACCCACTTGTAGTGATGGCAGAAATGAAAGTGAGAGATGTGTCAATCCCACAGACCACCAATGTTCCCTCAAGTATTCAGAAACCTGCAGTTGGTGGGAGGTTTGAATTAAAGCAGAACATGGCGCAACTATTGCACACAAACGGGGAGTTCACTAGTCTATCTCATGAGGACCCACGAGTGCATATTCAGAATATCCTCGAGATCAGTGACACGTACACCCCAACTGGAGTGAGCTCTGATTATGTGAGGCTCACATTATTCCCCTTTTCTTTGCTAGGGGAAGCAAAAGGATGGCTGAACTCTGAGCCCGCAAATTCCATAACAACTTGGGATGATCTTACTCGGAAGTTCTTGATCGGTTTTTCCCATTCGGGAAAACAACCAAGCTGAGAAGTGATATATTAAGCTTTCGACAGAAGAGAGGGGAAAACTTGTACCAAGCTTGGGACAGGTTTAAGTCCCAGCTGTTAAGTTGTCCACATCATCATCAAGCTAACGAAGTGTTGGTCCATACCTTCATTGAAGGGTTGGAACCAAACACAAAAATCTTACTTGATTCTGCTGCTAGTGATCAAGCTTTGGAGAAGACATATGCTTAGTTGTTTACATTGCTTAATAGAATTTCACAGGGTAACCCAGAGTGGAATGGAGAAGGAGCTAAACTGGTCGTACAGAAGACTGCTGGAGTGTTGGAAATGGCTGCAGTGACAGGTTTGACTGCACAGATTTCAGCAATGCAGAATATGATGACTACTCATTTCAGCAATATGTCACTAGGATAACAGCAAGCCCAAGTTAATATGGTGCAACAACCACAAGCTTGGTGTGAAGTATGTGGAGGTGTAGATCACAGTGCTGAGGTATGTGGAGCAAACCCATAATTTGTTCATCTTGTAGGTAATGCTCAGCGAGGAGGAAATCACCAGAACTATAGAAATACTTACAACCCAAGCTGGCGGAATCACCTAAACTTTTCATGGGGTGGTAATCAAAACCAACATCAAGGACAAAACTAATACAGTTCAAAGGGTAGTGGACAACATTACAATCAGCAAAGCCATGGAAACCAACAAAACCATGGTAACCAGCAGGCTACCAAGCAAGGTGATATGAGTGTGGAGGACATGCTAAAACAAATCATGGCTGATCAACCTAAATTGGCAATAGATGTTCGAAACAGCCAACTGGCGACTCATAATTTGGAGAAGCAGTTTGGGCAGTTTGCTAGTGCCCAAAATTCCTGACCACAAAGGGGTTTACCTGGAAATACCGATCTAAACCTGAAATAGGTAAATGTAATAAGTACTCGGAGTGGTCGTCCATTGGAGGAGCTAATGCCAAAGGCAAAAACTGCTGAAGAAAAAGGAAAACATGTAGATAAAGCAGAACCAAGTGAGCAAAGGGTGAATGAGGAACCAAAAGCAAAACCACCTCCTCCATTCCCACATAAATTCAAAAAGAAAAAGGAGGATGAATGTTTCAGTAAGTTTATTGAATTACTCAAACAGGTACATGTTAACTTGCCTTTGATTGATGTGTTGTAGGGCATTCCTAAGTATGCCAAATATGTGAAAGATGTGGTAGCCAACAAGAGTAGATTGGATGAGTACGCAACAGTAGCACTCACGGAGGAGTGCAGTTCTAGGATCCAGAATAGGCTCCCACTAAGTTGAAAGATCCAAAAAGTTTCACTGTTCAAATAAAAATTGGTAAGTGTATTGTGGAAAGAGGGTTATGCGATTTTGGCGCAAGTATCAATTTGATGCCTATGTCCATGTTTCTCAAGTTGGGACTAGGAAGGCCCAACTCCACAACCATTATGTTGCAGTTAGCGGACCGTTCGGTGGCAAGGCCAGATGGCATTATTGAAGATGTCTTGGTTCAAGTGGGAACTCTGATTTTCCCCGTAGACTTTGTCATTTTGGATTTTGAGCCTGACCTAGAGGTTCCATTTATTTTGGGACGCCCATTTCTAGATACCGGAGGTGCATTAATTGATGTGGCTGTCGATAGACTAACATGAGGGCTCATGACAAGGTCGAGGTATTTGATGTTTACAAGGCAATGAAGTTGCCTGTAATATATGAAGAGTTGTTAGCAATTACAGTCATTGATGAGGAAATGAAAGCTAAATATGTTGAAGCCTGAGACCCTTTAGAGAAAGTGTTAATTAGGCAAGACATTGAGGGAGATGCTAAAGCCCAGGAGTTGGCTAATGTTCTAGATGTCCCGAATGTAAGTATGTTTCGCAAGTTTGTGGAGCCATTAAACAGAGTCTTGGGAGCACCTCCCAAGCCTTAAATTGAGGAAGCACAAAAGTTGGAGTTAAAGGCTCTCCCTTCTCATCTCAGGTATGCGTTCTTAGGTGCCAATGAATCTTTACCTGTAATTCTTTCTTCTGCTTTGTCTTAATTGCAGGTTGAGGCATCTTTGAAAATATTGAGGAAGAGGAAAAATGCGATAAACTGGCAAATGGCTGACATACATGGCATCAACCCAACTTTATGCATGCACATGATATTTATGAAGGAGGGTAACAAGTCAAGCGTGCAACCTCAGCGCAGACTAAACCTAGTGATGAAAGATGTGGTGTGCAAGGAGGTGATTAAATGGCTAGATGCGGGTATTGTATATCCGATTTCAGACAACAAGTGGGTCAGCCCAGTTCAGTGTGTACCTAAAAAAGGAGGCATGACGGTGATCACCAATGAAAAAAATGAGTTGATTCCAACCAGGACAGTGACAGGGTGGCAAATATGCATGGATTACAGGAAATTAAATGAGGCCACCAAAAAGGATCACTACCCGATTCCGTTTATTGATCAAATGATGGATAGGTTAGCTGGGCAAGAATATTATTGTTTCCTGGATGGCTATTCAGGATACAACCAAATTGTGATTGCACCAGAGGACCAGGAGAAAACTACATTTACTTATTCGTATGGGACATATGCTTTCAAGTGAAAGTCGTTTGGGCTATGCAATGGTCCAGCCACCTTCCAAAGATGCATGATGACTATCTTTCATGATATGGTTGAAGATTTTGTGGAGATATTCATGGATGACTTCTCAGTCTTTGGGGAGTCTTTTGACAGGTGTTTGGAGAATTTGGACAGGGTGCTGGCTAGATGTGAAGAAACTAATCTCGTCCTAAATAGGGAAAAATGTCATTTCCTAGTGAATGAAGGGATTGTATTGGGCCATAAGGTGTCAAAGAGAGGGCTGGAAGTTGATAGTGCCAAAGTGGAAGTCATTGAAAAGCTACCTCCCCCAATCTCTGTTAAAGGGTGAGAAGTTTTTTGGGTCATGTTGGTTTTTACAAGAGATTCATCAAGGATTTATCTAAGACTGCAAGACCCATGTGCAGTCCCCTAGAGAAGGAGATGAAATTCGTATTTGATGAGCAATGCATTCAAGCTTTTGAAGCTTTGAAGAAGTAGCTAATAGAATCCCCAATCTTGACTTCTCCAAATTGGGAGCTTCCTTTTGAGTTAATGTGTGACACAAGTGATGTGGATGTGGGAGCAGTGTTAGGGCAAATGAAAGAAAAGGTGTTTTACTCAATATATTATGCAAGCAAAACACTGGATGCAGCCCAAACCAATTACACAGTGACTGAAAAAGAAATGTTATCCTTGGTCTATGCTTTTGACAAATTTATATCTTACCTGGTAGGGACTAAACTTGTTGTTTATACTGATCATGTAGCTATCATGTACTTTTTCAAAAAGAAGGATGCAAAGCCGTGGTTAATCAGGTGGATTCTATTGTTGCAAGAGTTTGACATAGAGATCAAGGACCGAAGAGGTTCTGAAAATCAGATTGCAGATCACTTGTCAAGATTGGAGAGTTTGTCACATGTGGGAGAGCAAGGTCAGATTCGGGAAGAGTTTCCTGATGAACAGTTGGCGCTAGAGGTGACCGAACTACTATGGTATGCAGATATTGTTAATTATTTGGTGAACAGTTTGTTCCCACCAGGTGCAACCACACATCAAAAGAAGAGGTTGATTTATGATGCTAGGTTCTACATATTGGATGAACCTTATCTCTTCAAGCAAGGGCCAAATAAAATGATAAGGAGGTGTGTGCCTGAGTCTGAGATGAGACAAGTGATTGATAGTTGCCACTCGTCTGCATATGAGGGTCATCATGGAGAACAACGCACTGCCCATAAGGTGCTCCAATCAGGTTTTTTCTGGCCTACTTTGTTTAAAGATGTTACAGGGTATGTTAAAAGTTGTGATCAATGACAGAAGATGGGGTCTATTTCCAAACGACATGAGATGCCTTTGCATAACATCATAGAGGTTGAAATATTTGATGTCTGGGGGATCGACTTCATGGAACCATTCCCTCCATCGAATGGCAATCAATACATACTTGTGGTTGTGGACTATGTGTCAAAGTGGGTTGAGGCAGTAGCTTTGCCGACTAACGATGCTAAAGTGGTGTTGAAGTTTCTAAAAAAACACATCTTCACTCGGTTTGGAACTCCTAGAGCAATAATCAGTGATGGAGAGACGCACTTCATAAATTAATTGGTGAAGAATATCTTTGCTAAATATGGAGTCAGACATAAAGTGGCTACAACATACCACCCTCAAACTAGTGGCCAGGTAGAAGTGTCAAATCGGGAAGTGAAGCAAATTCTACAGAAAAGAAAACAGTGAATGCCCAAAGGAAAGATTGGGCAATGAAGCTCGATGATGTATTATGGGCGTACAGGACCGCTTATAAGACACCAATAGGGACTTCTCCCTATCACTTGGTGTTTCGTAAAGCGTGTCACCTTCCAGTTGAATTACAACATCAGGCTTACTGGGCAGTGAGAAAGTTGAACCTGGATCCGGAACCAGTCGGAAGAAAAATGATGGGTCAGCTACATGAATTATAGGAATTTCGGCTCCATGCCTATGAAAATGTTAAGCTCTATAAGGAGAAAACTAAATGATGGCATGATAAACATATTGTGCCTCGACTCTTTGAGCCTAGGTAAAAGGTATTATTGTTTAACTCTAGATTGAGGTTGTTTCCAGGTAAGTTGAAGTCAAAATGGAGTGGTCCATTTGAGGTGGTACGTATTACCGATCACGGTGCTGTAGAGTTATGGAATGAAGGTAAGCAATCCACGTTCATCGTGAATGGACAGATGGTGAAGCATTATTTCGAACAAGAGGTGGATCGAGAAAAAAGAAGTTTGGAGTTGAGCAATGAATGAGGGGGAGCTGAGTCGTGCCGCGACGTTAAATCAGACGCTACTTGGGAGGCAACCTGGGACTTCGTATTTTAAAAGATATTTGCGTTGTATTTTGTTTTGATAGGTTAGTTTGGTTTAATTTTAGCTATAGGTTATTTCATTTATCTTAAAAGTTGTAATTTGTAATTCAAAAAAAAAATAGAGGAATTTTGGGTGAGGAAACAATGGAGTCCACGACATGAGCGCGTCACAGATTTATTTCCATCACGCCTAAGTTTCACCATGTGATGAAGAAAAAGGCACAAGGCATGTCCGCGACAGCTCCGCGTCGCGGACCTGGTAAGTTTTCTAAATTTTTTTCATTAAAAAGTTGGGTTTTACCCAACTAATATGGTAAAACCCGACCCCCATTCCCTTTTAATCCCTAAATCCGTCCCTTAAACCCTATTTTCTCTTTTAAATTTCTTTATTCTCCTTTCCCCTTTAACCCTAACTCTTTCCAAGAACAAATCTGTGTCGCGAAGTGGGAATTTCTCACTAAGTTCATCCGTTTTGTGGGTCTAAGCACGAAAGGTATGTGTCCTACACTTTTGTTTCTTTCTTTGGATGATTTACTAAAGTTAGGGCTAGTATTCATGTGGGTGATGGGTGAGTTAGTCTAGAATGTTGAAATTGTTGTTCTTTATGGTTTTCTGCTTAATTACTACTATTCATGGTGGTAAAATTTGTTGGAATGCATTTGGTTGATCATATAAATAAAAAATTGGGGTTTGGGAAGTCTTGAGTGGAAAATAGGTTATAATGGAAGTGATTGGAGTAGAAGGATGATTGTTGATTCGAAGTCTTGAGTAGAATCGAAGTAGTAAGGATTTATTTGCTTAAAATGTGATGAATTTTGAGAATACTATGCTGAAAATAACTTTGGGAAGTCTGAATACCGTGTTGTTTGTCATTGTTGTGCTCGCAATTAAGTGTGGGGTGATCCTCCATTATTGAGTCTTATTAACTAAAATGACAACTATCTGATTGTAGGATAACATGTCAAGCACACAAAGGTATGGCAAAGTGGTTGCGTCTAGCAGCCGTAAGAGAGAACGGACGAGCACAACTGTTCCACCAGCACCTGCAGTCCCAAGAGGACAAACTCAACGATATGGGGCCAATGTAGTTACATCTGAGGGCAAGAAGTGGTACAAATCACACACCGAAGCCAAGTACTTCTCGATTGTGATACTTGATGACGTCCAATTAGAGAGAGAGTTCCCTCGTATTATGCGCCACCTACAAGAGTTGCGAATGGGATTCATCTTTCAGGATCCAACAGAGTGCAATGTTAGTATGGTGCGGGAATTCTATGCGAATTGGAAACCCGATGCTCGTTCTCACTGTGTAACCGTGCGGGGCGTGGAGGTCCCTCTGACACCTTCAGCTATAAATTAAATATTAGGGACTGCAAATGCCCTTTTTGATGTTCTCACGAGGATCAATATTAGTCCTCCATATCAGCAGATTCAACATACTTTGTGTGGGGCACAGTCCACTGTGAAATGGATTCGGCATAGGCACCGTGGCTATCACCAGTCATATCCTTATGCTCACATGAATCGGGAAGTCCGGGTGTGGTTAAAAATTGTCATGAATTGTTTGATACCAGGGCTGCATTTTACCGAGGTGACGAGAGACCGAGTCTGCTTGGTTTATGCTCTGATGAAGAATATCCCTATAAATATAGGAGCAGTGTTGAAATCGGCCATGCAAAAGGCAAGAGTACATCGAGGTTGAAGGTATGCTTTATGGGGACTAATTACTAATTTGTGCAGGCGAGTTGGAGTTCCAGAGGAGAGTGTGGACTACATGGGACCTCTGTTCACCACACCCCTAGATGCCACAAAGACAAAGGGGCCGGAGAACATGCATGGACCCACCCTCACTACAGCAGAGCACAACATGAGGGATGAGATGATCACGACGCACATATTTGGATTAGAGATGTTGCGTCATAGAAATAGATGCCTAGCTTTAACTCAAGAGCAGTTGGATGAAATTGAAACGAAGTACCCCCTGAATGAACATGCTGAGGCATTGCTGGGATTCAGACCTGCATTTCTAGAACCCGTATGGGATGATGATCCAACTGATGAGGACAAAAGGTGACCTTTTGGCGCTTGAGGGTACCGGCGGTGATGCCGACATAGTTGAATGATCAGGGAAGTACACCCACCCTAGTTTGCTTTCATTTCGAATTATGTCACACTGGGGACAATGTTGTGTTTTTAAGTATAGGGTGGGAGTACTATATCCATTGTAAATAGTTTTTGTTTTGTTTGTGCTATTTTGTTTTGGGTTCCTTAGAAGTTGTTTTCGGTTCTTTGTCCAAGGACAGTCCCGTTGAACCGTATAAAAAAAAATTTGTTTCTTAGGATTGAGTTAGTGTCATAGTTGAGTCAAGCCGCCCTATGATAGATAGATGATGACTGTCTTTGTGAGACCCCGTGGTTCTTTCGCATAATATGTGTATCATTGAATGAGTGTATGAGGCTTATATGACTTGGTGTATCATTTCAGGAGAATAAGGTTGCAAATGGGAGGTAAAAAATAAATTTAAAAAATCAAAGAATTAGACTAACGTTATGGGTCAAGGATGCCCTTAAACAAGTTCGAGTTAATGAATGTCTATTCTAACACCCCGCCCATTCAGAATGCTTAAATTAACCGGTACCTTTGGGGATAAGACAAAGAGTGTCTTATATGCTAATAAGGACGTTTTATAAGGTGATATAGTCGCCCAATGATCGTAAGTTAAGTTTTGAAGTCAAGCAAGTTGAGAAATAAAAAGTTGGCAAAAGTTAGAGTAAGTTTCTTTAATAAATTATCTAAAAATTGGGTTAAATGTCTCGGAGCTTTTCTCCCAATCTACAAAGCTTTAGAAGAACCCCAATATATGAAATCAAAGGTCTATGAGTCTACTTTCCAATGCACTAAATCATTTGTCCATACGACTTCAGAATTGAGATATATTTAGATTTTAGTGAGAATGCACAAGCAGGCACGTGAAGGTGGGTCCCTAGCCCATATGTCGGTTTAGCTTTATAAGATCAGATTTCCCTTCGTTTTATCTCATTATTTTCGACCAAAATATGAATAAAACAGTCCTAAAACCTCTCTAAAGGTTCCCCTATCATCCAAGCAAATATTTACAAGATTTCAACGTGGTTTCACCCTTGGAACGTTCATAGAGATTGTGTTATTTCTTTCCTCCTCGTTGGTTGTGATTTGAAGGATTCTTCATATTGAAGGAGTCTCATTTTTTATGTGGTGTTGCTGCTGTTTGGAGGTAATAATTCTCACCTTTCATTTTTATTGAGTGAGTCCAAGTTATAGCTATGCTATATAAGCAAGAACACGAATAGACGGCTGGAAAAATCGTATTTGGATAGTTACGTGATGTTGGGCTGTTTTGAAGTATTTTCTGATATTGTTGTTGCTGGAATATTTTTGGAAATGCTTTGTATGTCTGTGGTTCTTGTTGATATGAGTCTGGAAGAGAAGAAGAAGTATAGATGGATATTTAATTGTAACATAAATTAGTGTAACGTTGGTTCTATTAATGCATTGCAATTTTCAAATTGTTTCTTCTTCGTTCAACGTCTTGCGTTTAAGGAGACTGTTTGTTATTGACAAGACATGTTAATGTACTGCAAGCTCCATCAAGTTTAAGTTTAGGTTTTGTCCTTTTAAGCTCTTATTGCATATGAAGAGAAAGACATGACTCCAAATGTAATTATTGGACGAACGTATAGGATGATGATTGGAAGCGGCGAGTTCAAGTTATTATGGTTATATTGAACAATTATAGGACTGTATTATACATATTTTTTTATGGCTTTAATGGTTTGACGACTCGTGGTAAGGGTTTGGTTATGGTTATTTTGGGTTGGAAAAGAGGGGTGTGGCGATACGCCGAGTTTTAATTGTTGTGCAAGCATACTCTATTGGTTGTTGTTGACTATTGTGTAGGCCTCCACTTGTTAATAGCTGCTGCAAAAATGTATGTTATGTCATTAATTTGAGGCTGTAATTTGGAGAAGAGAAGGTAGTGAAGCATACATTTAAAAATGGTATGGCTACCAAATCAATCTGCTAGTGAGCTCTAAATTGATACTTTGACCCTGACGTGTTAATATTCTGTCTGTGATGATTGTGTGACATGATTTCCTGTAGACTACATACTGTAAGGAAGGCGGTACAATCCATATTGATACAACAAGACCCAAAATCGAGGTATGTTAAGGCTAAGCACTATATTTTCTTTGAGCATGAATTTTGGAATCCTAAATCGTCAAATATTGTTTTACTACTCTATTGCTAAAAAGCCCTTTTGTGAAAGGCATTGAGATTGCAACTGGCGTATTTTTGTTACTCCATTATGTTGATATTCCACTCGTTCAATTAGATAGGGTATTCGGCCTCTTTATGTCATTTTGTTGATTCTCTTGACTATAGGTACATGTGTACAAATTCTTGTTCTTCTTTAGATGTAATAACTTAAAAAGATTAGGGATGAACATTATGAATTTGAAATCAGTCCTCCTTCTTCGCTAATTTATATTTATGAAAACTTTAAAATAAAACGTCGATCTCCAAAACTATTAAATATAAATCGTAGGTTTCAACTACTAAAGTACGAGTTTTTCTGAAATACTTTCTTTTACAAACCACTAAGGAAGCATATATAGATACTTAGTGATGGACTTTATGCTCTTCATGAATATCCTCAAGTTTAAGTTTCCTTTCTAAATCCAAGTTAAGTGTTCCAGTTTAATCTACAAGTGTATAAGTTTCACGAGATATTTACATGTGATATGAAAGTGATTACGAGATTATGAGGACAAAAGTACCAATGAGCCAAGATTGGCAACATGATTCAGGTAACAAATGCATTACAAATCCATGACATTACATGCTATTCATTCTACTTTCGAGCTATAATCGGAAGGTATGGGGCCTATTGCCTAAATATATACGTATGAGACACAGATGGCCACAAGTTGGCGAATATGATCCCCGGTTTCCGGTCCTACCGGAAGGCGACCACCATTGCTAGCACTTGTTGGGTATGACATGCATTTGTCATCTATATATATATATATATATTCACGACATACGATTATGCGATCATACCATGCATATTTAATCTATATAAGGTTTGATGTCAGCCATGGCGGCTACCAGAGTTTTTTTTTCATGTGGTATCTTTACTCCCCTTTTTACGGTAACTATTTATTATTCTATTTTCTGCCTTACATACCAGTACATTTTTATTCATACTGCCATCCCGTTCCCTGGGACGCATTTTTGTTTCGTGCGTGCAGGTCCAGGTAGGGATTCTGATTGACCCCTCTGCTAGGATTCGGGGTTCAGCTGTGAGTTGGTAAGCTCCACTTCTTCCTAGGGCTTTCATTGGATGTTACTTTTATTGTACAGTTTGGGTATAATCAAGGCTTTGTCCCGACCTGTGTTTATGTCACTCATAGAGGCTATTGTGGACACAATATTCTGGGTTTCTTTCTGCAGCTTCCAGTTTCCAGCCACATAGGCTTGACATGTATACATATGTATGTATGTGTGTATATTTTCATTGTAGCCTTGTCGGCTAGCTAGTACCTTATTATCTTTGGCTTGTCTACCTTTCTCTATATGACTTATCGATATTCAGGTTTGACCTTAAGGGTCCAATCATAGTATTTTAGATGTTATGTTGCCTGACCTTTTAAGCCCTCAGTTGAGTCAGTTGGTATGTTTATGTGGCTAACTCAATTACTTAAGGTGTCGAGTGCCAGTCACGCCTTCTCTAGTTTGGGGCGTGACAGTCTTAAGGGCAGTTTTCGTCATTTGGGTCTGTAGGGTTGGCTTTTGTCTAAGGTTGCGCAACTACTTTGAGTTAGACTGAAAGTTGAAACCATTGGATGACTTCGTGTTGAGACATCTAGGCTCTTTTATGTGACTCTTAATGGCGTGTGCTTAAAATGAAGTTGTGTCAGTGATTGGGAAGTAGTATGTAGTGATCAGTTCTGAGTTGAATGTGTGCCTGATGTGTAAGATTTGTGTATTCCTTGCTACTAATTGAGGTCCAGAACTTGCCTGGTGTGTCTGCATAGTGAAAAAGAGGATAAGGAGGCAGAAAGTGATATAGGCATTTCTTTAATAACCCTGATTGTTCTTTCATGTACCCACCTTGATGTATATCCTTAGTTAACCCCTTCGAGCCTTGAATTTATTATTTGGTAGCCTAATTTGAAGCTAATGTTCATTCCTTCTCAGGCATATCAATTTGATCCAAAAGATCCTAAGCGCTTTGTGTGAACAATAGTGAAGGAAACGAAAAAGAAGGGCAAGCCCCAACATAAGTCGGGCTCGTATAAAAAAGTATAAAAAAAAAATAAAAAAATTTGATGAATGAATTTAGAATAAAAATGGTGGGAAGAAGTGAATGTTAAGTGTCTTGCAACAAAGGGCCAAATGGTTCCAAGAAAAGGAGCATAAGAAGGAGGTTATTAAAAGAAGGTCCAAAAATGAAGTTTGTCTTGTATTAAAGCGCTTAGGAATGCAATCACTATTTATATCCAAAAAATAGTTCCTACCCGTCCCCTAGCCTACACAAACCTTAAAAGACCTAATTGATCTTGAATTTCCGTATTCTCAAAAGTAGTGATGCAGTACACTAAGGGCAAGCCTATGGTTCGTTGGTTGTGGCATGTGAATTCTTTCGAGAGTGTGAGTGAAATTTGATTCCCGCACCCTTTATTGTATGAAAATTTTATGTGTGAGTAAAGCAGGGTGTTCATTTGTGGTGAGGGCACATGTTTGATGAGGTATGATAACTGATATATCTGTGGAACCAAAAGTTGTGCATAAGTTTGCTACGTTATAAGAGTCTATTCTTGAGGCTAGATTGTCTTGCTCGAGTTGTCTTGATGAATGCATAGTTTTTGCCATGTTGTTGTAAAGTTATGACAGTTGTTGTGGCCAAAGTTGGAATGCCATTAGAGGGAAGTGTAGTAGAGTCATCGTATGTTTGAAAGTGTGGAAGTGTTCGAGGACAAACAAAACTTTAAGTGTGGGGTGGTGATCTTAGGCGTATTTATGCGCCTAAGAACCAATTTATTCCATATATATAGTTAAGTTTGAGAGCACTTTCTTAGTCGGAACTGAAACTTTAGAGTCTTTTGATGTCGTTTCCTCTAACCAATATGATTAGATGTTTCAGGGTGAAAAGCAAAGAAGAATGTGCTAAAAAAGGGCACCTGGACAAAGGTCGGAAGATAGAAGACGAAGTTGCGGAGGAGAATTGCCAAGAAGCTGGAAAATACACTAGGAGGGATGCGGAGCTGAAACTTGCATGCAGAAAATGAATTCCACTTAATAGTGGAGTGTGCGGCAGGAGCGCGTCGCGGAATAGATCTTTTTGTGCACAACTTGAGGCGGAGGAACAGGTCCGCGTCGCGGACCTGGACACCAAAATTGAGTCACGTTTTTTATTTCATACTATAAATAGTCTAGTTGTGTTATTTTATCATTATCCAATTTTTAAAAGATGGGAGAACATCGATTTGGGCGATTTGGCTAACACTTTCTAGGGCTTTTCTTCTACTCCTTCAGTTTGGTAAACCCTTTTATGATCCATAAACATTATTTGATGATATTTTGTTCTATGAGTAGCTAAATTCCCTTATTCTAGGGTTGTAGCTACCATTAATGGTATAATTGTATTTGTTTCTAGCATGAGATGAGTTTTCTTGTGATTCATGCTTACATTCTTGTTTAACTATTTTAATGACTGATCTACATTAAAATAAACTTATTGTCCACTCTTGAATTCGGAAGATGAATAGAGGGATAGAAGTTCATGCCTATCCTCGCTCAATGATGTAGTTAGGTTATCGATGGTGGTAGGCGATTAGAGGTCGGGAGATCATGATCATAAAATGAACCTTGCAAATCCATAATGAGGTTAACCT
>NW_006239066.1:296990-303597 GCF_000226075.1 Solanum tuberosum
GACGTTCTCAATAATACACATTGGTTATCAATTTAGGGCAGCATACAGTCTTCCAATATCAATCATCATTAGATATGAATGTAATCATCACAAGTAGATACACAACACAATTCAGTGGTCCTCTCACGGAACCCAATTCAACGGTCCTCTCATTGAACCCAAGCCCAAACTGTTAGTGTACTGGTTCGTGGTACCTGCTCGAATATTTATACCGGAATGTGGCAACCGATTCCATATTTATGTCGGAACGTGGCAACCGATCCAAGTTAGTGTGTTGGAACGTAACACCCGATCCATTCAACAAAACCACAATCACAATGTATATTATCACAATCATACAACAAGAGGTGATTCATGACATACAATTATTCAATTATCCTCATTTTACGATTAAGGTGATCAATAATGCAATATTCACATACATACATGCATTATAATGAAGCAATTACAAACATACATCACACCAACATGAAATAACAACCATCACCTACCTCGAATTCAAGCTTGAATCCCCAAAGGCACTTGAATCTTCCCCTTTTTCGGATTCTTCCCGCTTATTCGTGGTCTAAAAACATACAATTAACGCAAGGATAAATAAAAGAGGCCTAATTACCCGGATCATAATAAGTAATATCAACCCTAGGTCAAACCTTGATCCCGATACCCAGATTAGGGCTTTTTCCACCATTAACTTCAGATCAAAACCTTTCCCCAATGATAATTACCCAAGAAACTACGTTCTACGGATCAAAAAATGGATTCGGAGAGTGAAAAGCATACCTTTAGCCTCAAGAATGGTGGAAAACTATCAAGAGTCGCCTGGAGTTTGTTCCTTAGCTCCAAAAATCGAAAAGTGCAGAATAAAGACACTTTGGAGTTTATTTACGACCTTAAGTCGCGTCGAACCCGCCACATCGGTCCTCACCCCGCTACAGCGGCCCCGTCCTGGCGGCAGAAATCCCGCCCCAGCGACTTGCACAGAACCAGTGAGCTATTTTAATAATTCCAAGACCCTCATTTCACAACACACCTTTAACCAACGACGCTCAGAAAATACCATTCACGCTAAGATCGATTCTGGGAGTTCTACTCACCTGAATTCAATTCCATTAAGTCGTACAGATTCCTTAACGACTTATCTAACCACTCATGTAATCAAAATCATAAATAATTCACCCGATTGTTACCAAATTTCTCTAAACCTTAAAGACTCCAATTTCATCCAAATCTGGACTAGGCTGGGAAAATCCAAATACTACGAAAAAGTTTTTTGGCCCCAAATTTTTCCCCGTTGGCTTTTCTATAATGACGGGAACATGCCGTTACACATAACATGATACATAATGTGACATAATATATTTTTATTAATATTAAAAGGTCACACCAACAATATATATATATATATATAAAATGTACATTCATAATTACAATTTTTTGATGTGAAATAGAAATGTCACGACCCAGACTGCTGTGATTGGTGCCCACACCAACCCTCCGGTGGGAGAACCACTACTACAACCCAACTAAGAAATTTTAAGAAACTATTGGCTCCAATTCTTTCCCCATTGAGTTTTTCTATAACGACTGGAACATGTCGTTACAGATATTTGTTCATTCTTTTATGATTTTCATTCTCTTTGGATGAATTGAATTCCTATCTCTTATGTTTCAGTTTTTTCAATCTCAAAAAAAATAATCTAAACCTTACAGCGCGATGCTCTAGTTATATTCAAAGGTATAGTTATCAATTTATACAAAGATGAAATTCTCATTCTACTTGATATTTAATTTAAATTATATATATAAAATATTATTTTATGTTTAAAATATTAATTTACTTGTCCATTAAATCCCCTTCACATGGCTTAATTTTAAACAAAATTACTTAAATCTTATGTCTAGAAATTCCTACTCATACCTTTAAATAACACTTCATCTTTTCTTCTCCAGGCAGTTCATCTTCTTTTTGTTATTTCAAGTTTGTTTACTCTTTAGGTTCTTTCAGTTTCCGATAAGTTCTTCGTCAATTTCTTTGTTCTTATCTCATATCTATATTGTTAAATATTGCTTGACTATCCTTCAACATATTGTTGCAATGATTTCTGGCGCATTACTATCATTTTTATATAACTTTTAGTGCTTCATTTAAATTTACGTCTATGCGTCGCATATGGTGAAGGTCCAAAGATGAGCGAATCCGTAAATAATTTATTAAGGATGAAAATGTTATATCAGCTTCTTGATGTTTCTTTCACATTCTCTTGTATATTTTTTCACATGTCCATCAGTTTTTCTATAGAAGCTCAAAATTTCAGCAAAATAATTTAGACCCAAATTCAGGTTTTCTTCATTGTTGTTCTAAAATAGAATATCCAAATTGCACAACTTCATCTTCCTGGTTATTAGTCTAGAAACATCTTTGTGTCTGGTTAATCTAGAGTAACTGAAGAGAAGACCCAAATTGCACAACTTCATCTTCTTGAAATCAAAGAGTCACCTAGAACTTGATATGATTTTCTTTTAGTTCTATCTATTTTTTTTGTCATTATTTCAATTTCCGATTCGACTTTGTTGCAAGACAAGATTTTCAATTTCTTAACATTTTCACTCTTACGTCTCAATTATAGATTAAGATATTAAGAGCTTAAAGTTGTTTTTCATTTCAGATCTTACACAGGGCAATTTCGTGATCAATAAACTTCATACTTCATCATGAATGGAGACTTGCTCATCTTCTTGATATGATATTTGTTCATTCTTTTATAATTTTAATTCTCTTTTGGATGAATCAAATTTCAATCTTTTGTATGTTTCATTTGTCTCAATCTCAAAGAAAAAAATCTACACCTAACAACACGATGCTCTTGTAATATTCAAAGGTATTATTATCATTTTATACAAAGATAGAATTGTCTTTCTACTTGATATTTACTTTAATTTTTTATGTATAAAATATTATTTTACTTTTCCATCAAATCCCTTCCACATGGCTAAATATCAAACAGAATGACTAGATATCTCCTGTTTAGAAATTTCCACTCATACCTTTAAATAACATTTCATCTTCTCCTCTCCCAGATAGTTCCTCTTCATACTATTGTTTCAAGTTTGTTTACTCTTCTAGTTCTTTCCGTTTCAGGTAAGTTTATCGTCAATTTCATTTGTTCATCTCTCATATCTAAATTGTTGAGTATTGCTTGACTAACCTTTGAGATATTGCTGCAATGATTTATGTTGCATTATTATTTTTATATAGCTCTTTGTCCTTTATATTAATTTACGTCTATGAGTCGCTCAAGCTGATGGTCCCAAGTTGAGCGAATCAACTTTTTAGTTGTTGCTCGCTCTTTTTTATTTTTGTGTTGCTATGCAATTTAGTACGTGTACATCATTATTATCTATTCGCTAGAAGTGTGTTGGATATGAGAAAATATCATAGAGAACAAAGGTTCTTTTTTCTATATAGATTAGTCTTTCTTACTTTTTGAATTATTATTAGCACCTATTGCTAACATTTAAGTTTTTTTGGTTAAGAATACAGTGTGAAGACTCATTTTATGATATTGAGGGTGACTGGTGAGTGTTTTCTTTAATAGACCTACAAATATGATTTTCGAGATAAACTATAGAACGAATTCTCATTGGTTGGATATTTTTGACTATTTGATCAATTGGTATAGAATCTTAGAAAGAATAGTGTCACAATCAAAACGACAAGACAACTAAAATGTCTATCCTATTAATAAAAAATAATTACACTATATAAAATGTCGTCTTATCACATATAATGAAGATAGATGGTGAGAATTTGAATGGGCCAGAAATATTATTGAATATTGTGAAAATTTAATTCATATATCGCTTAAATGTTATATTAGAATCTTGAACAATACTTTGTCTTCTCCATCTTTTAAGAAAAACTGTTCTTCAAATTAGGCATAAAAATACTGATATAAAGTTCACCTGATCTAATAATCCTTGAATAAAAAGTAACTACAGACTTTCAAAGACTACTCTTTTAATTTTCTTCATCTTTTCTGTTTGGGTGTTTCAATTTTAGTTTGTTTTTTCTTTCAATTTTTGCTTAAATTTCTTCAGCTGAAATTCTTGGTTGATGTCTATTGTTCTGTGTAATCTCTCAAATGGCTAAAGTTAAGGCTTTTTTTTATTTTATTTTTATCGAAAGTGAATTAAAATTATGAAACTTGATTTGGATTGATTTTGTACCGAAAGATATTTCGACAGCTAGGGTAGGGAAAAAATTCAGTGTGTTATGAGTATAACGCTATGACTTTTGCCTAAGTTGTTCGGACTCTTCACTTTGGGTGCCGCACCCGTGTCGGTATGACATGAGTGTGGGTGTAGGAGCTATGTCCGATTTGATCAACTAATTTTGGGCACTTTGACCAAAATCAATGGGAAAAGTCTGAACAATATTAATGATTTCTATAATCAATACAAAAGCTAAGATGAAATTGAAGATTTTATATTGAAATTTCTATGTTACTCCTTTTCCTTTTATCTCCTTGCAGGATTCTTGTCAAGTTCTCCGCAAAATATCTCATAATTTAGGTTTTATAACTCTATTTTTAAGTATTTTAATTATTTTTAGGCGAATTCTCGCACCTGTATCCATACTGGGATCCATATCTCCAAGTATAAAAAAATAAATCATGAAGGATCTGCACCTGTATTGGACATTTGTACCCGAGTCCGAGCAACTTAGACATCTGCTTTTAGTTCCAACTCTGTGTACAATTGATACTACTTTTTGTATAACTATCAATTGTATTGTTAGTACACCTTGTTGTTTAGTTATTAGTAATACTAGAGGGGTATGGCCCGTGCTAAGCACATACCCAATAATAGACTCTTAAATTATAATGATTAATATGTCAAACAATAAAAATTTCTGCCAGCAGAATATGGTAAAGATGTAAGTCTCCCAATGAGTTATATTATCTAAATTAGCAGAACAAAAAAGTAGGCATTATTATGAGTTGCTAGAAGAAAATTACACTTTAATTTCAACTGAATAAAATAAAGAAATTCCTAAGATAGAAACAATGCAGAAGTACTATAACTTATTACAATTAATCTTACCTATAGTTTGAAAAGCAAGGTCAACCTTGCAACATTTATACCATTCACTCAAGTTCATAGTTTAAAATATTACAACTTCTTGTATCATTTGAAAGAAACCTCACAAGTCACCCTAACACTTCATCTGACAAAATGCCATGAGCAAAATCCAACTTATTCTTATGCAAAGAAAATACACAATTTCTTTTGCCAGTTAAAATTTTTATGATAGATTTTCACACATATGAGCTTCTTCTTGTAAATATAAACTACTAACACATATTTCTTCGTTAATAATATTGTGGGTTGATAAAAAAAATACGAAATCTTAAAGGAATATATTTACCTTTGACCTCTTTGTTATTATTTTTTCAAGAACTTAAAGTTTCCTTTATTCCTAATTGACACACCATAGCTCCTGACATAAATTGTGTCAATTAGAAAAATCTTATCATTCATAAGGATCATCAAAGGAAACTTCAACTTCAAGTTCACAATATGTAACATTCCGGAAACTGGTAAACTATACTAGAGCCTAACGTAAGGGTTAGAGTCATAAATAACTCTCGGTACTCAATATATCTGTTTTTTGGTTAATACGTCAAGGTACGACCCCCAAAGGACCAACCATGGGTCCTTGAGGAGGACCTTTGAAAGGTGGCAAAAATGGTGCCTAGGCAGTCCACACACGAGGGGGAACCACGACCCGTCAGTGGACCTACGCCTCATAGATAAGGGACGTTGTTTGAGGCCCCAGGAAACAAGCCCCAGAACCCCTACCAACGGTTCACCAACACGGGCTGTGGGTCCTCCCACGGTCCGTCAGTGGTAGGCGTGGATGGGGCTTGAAAACTGCCATTTGGCAATTAGACTTGGGGGAATTTTGGGGTTTTCCTTTTTAATTAAATGATAAGTGGCGTCGTTTTGCATTAATTAAACTAACTATATAAGGTTTTTAAGTCCCTAAACTAACTCATCTAAATCATAATTTCTAAATTCCAAACCAAAATCAAATTTTTCGCCAAAATCTTCTCTCTAGAACTCCAAGGAAGAAGAAGATCAAGCTAGGGTTTGAAGAAGAAGGATTTTTCACTCAAATTTGTTGGAATTTTTCACCAAGGTACGGTAGTTCTTCATCCATGGATAGTTTTCATCCAGGGATCCCCTCTAAAAACCCCAATTTCAAAGTTAGAAATTCCAAAAGTTAAGGTTTTACTTCAACCTCTTGGATTCCATTCAAATTCATTTTTAATGATTGGATTATGTTTAATTATGGATATATTGATGATTTTATATGATTTTAAGTTGAATTCCTCAAGAATCCATGAATTCTCCTATTTTTCCATTGGATCTAAAAGAGTGGGTATTGATTGATACAAGTAAAATATAATAGAATTATGCATCTAGTAATTGAACTACTTGAGTTATTCTATCATCCATGTCTAATGTAGTAATTCTAGATGTGTTGATGAGCTATGATCCATGGTCCTTGAAGGGCAAAGTATGAGAATTATGCATGATTATG
>NW_006239066.1:303611-320969 GCF_000226075.1 Solanum tuberosum
ATATGCTTTATGAACACTTTGAGAGTAAAGTGAATATGATTATGATCTAGTTGTTGTGTTGTTGAATGATTATCCTCATTTACACATTTATGTATGAATATGATATGATGTGAGTAGTTTCCTCACAATATGATGATTCAAGGGTGGAAAGGCTATTCTCACCTATTGAATCTATGAGCTTTAGTATGAGTTATGTTGGATTGAGTGTCAAGACATTCTTCCATAATTATGAACCTAAGTCAAGACTTAATATGAACTCAATGGGAATTAATGCTTAGCACTGAGTGAATATGAATATGAGATGAAAGCTTTTACACTAGTTGAGTCTGACTTTTCAAATGAGTACCTCCTACCATAGTTGAGTCCGGGCTCCCAAAGTATGTATCTCATGAGATGGAAACCTTATACCTTAGTTAAGTCCGGGTTTCTAGAAGCAATCTCCTTATCCCATAAACTATGTGCCCACATAGGTCTTTAGCTAGTGGATCCACCTAAGCTAAGAGTATGGTTCTACCTAATGCAAGTAGGACAACCCCTTTTCGGTGTGGGGTAGACACCGAATTCCATGGTAAGATCATATGGTCTATGTCAGTTAAGGCTAATCTCCCTTTATGATAGTATGAAAAAGAACATGAAATATGAACTTTAGTTACTCGAGAAGCTTTACTTAGTATGGGTGGGATTATGGGATCTTATTCATGCATTGCACTAGTACGCTTTGAGGGTATTTATGGTATGTTTCCATTATGTTATGATGGTCTAGGATGATGTCTCATAAGCCACGTCTAGTAGAGTCTTGTTCATGAGTGTGAAGTGCGCCACATTTATGAATGAGAGGCTATAAGATATCTAGGAAATTTCACTTATTTTATTACCTTTATGTCGTGCCTTAGAGTTTAACCCTATAAAGTCCCTCTCTTAATCCTTCTCGTGTGTCTTCAGGAAATGAATACACGAAGGGATAACGCTAGAGGGGTGGAAGAAGAGAATGTGAATGAAAAAGATCCTCAAGCTAATTAAGCTCTGATTAATTCTTCGGTTATGTCGGATGTGGAGGTTAGGTCATCTTTTCAATTGTTGGCCTAAGCTATGATGACCCAAGCTCATGCTTTGACTACTCAAGCTCAAGCGGTGATGGCTCAGGCCAATAGATAAGTTGTAGCTCCGGTCAATCCTAATATGAATTCCGTGGCTTCTAGATTGACGTATTTTACAAGAATGAACCCTCCCGTGTTTCTTGGTTCCAAAGTGGGAGAGGACCCTCAAGAATTTTTGGAAAAGGTTTATAAAAAAATTGATGCCATGAGGGTGACTTAGGTAGAGAAAGCGGAGTTAGCCGCTTACCAATTGAAGAGTGTGGCTCAAGTATGGTATACTCAATGGAAGAATAATAGGCCGGTAGGAGTAGGTCCAATATAGTGGAAGTGTTCAAATCGACGTTCCTTGATAGGTTCTTTCCTTAAGAGTTGAGGGAAGCTAAGGTGGAAGAATTCATTAACCTTAGTCAATAAGGTATGAGTGTTCAAGAATATTCTCTAAGGTTTACTCAATTGTCCAAGTATGCTCCGGCTTTGGTGGCGGATTCAAGGGATATGATGAGTAGGTATTTGACGGGTGTGTCTAAATTTGTGAGAAAAGAATGTCCTTCGACAATGCTTCATGATAATATGGATATCTCACGTCTCATGGTGTATGCCCAACAAATGGAGGAAGAGAAACTCCAAGACAAGAATATGGAGGTGAAAAGAGCTAGAACCGGTGATGGGAATTTCTCCAATGCTAAGTCTGATGGACAAGGTCGAC
Organism: Solanum tuberosum; assembly: GCF_000226075.1. Classification (NCBI taxonomy): domain Eukaryota; kingdom Viridiplantae; phylum Streptophyta; class Magnoliopsida; order Solanales; family Solanaceae; genus Solanum; species Solanum tuberosum. The sequence continues at coordinate 305,415 of NW_006239066.1, forward strand.
CAAGGTTCAAACAAAGGTTCTCCAACCAAGGATCCTCTAGTGCTTCCCCAAGGTTCAACAATGATAGGGTGTCTAACCCTAAACCTCAAGGAGGTAATATTAGTGGTTCTTATGTTGTTAGGCCTAATTGTGCAAAATGTGGTAGAAAACATGATGACAAGTGCTTAGTTGGCTCGGATAGGTGATATGGTTGTGGGAAGAGTGGCCATAAGATGAGATATTGTCCTATGCTCAAGGTTAAGGGAGGGGAAGATAAACAAGATCCTTCAAGCGGTTCCAACTAGAATGCTCAAAAGCAAAACCGATTTTATGCTTTTCAATCCCGAGGTGACCAAGAGCTCCCCGGATGTGGTGATCGATATGTTAAAAGTCTTTTCTATTGATGTATATGACTTGTTAGATCCCGGTTCCACTTTGTCCTTTGTGACACCTTTGGTGGCCATGAAGTTTGAAACACTCCCTGAAGTGTTAGTAGAACATTTCTCGGTCTCTATCCTAGTTGGTGACTCGGTGGTGGCAAAAAGAGTCTATACAAGTTGTCCCATTTCCTTGTCCCATAGAGTTACTTTGGTGGATTTGGTAGAGTTAGACATGTTAGGCTTTGATGTGATTTTGGGTATGGATTGGTTGCATGCATGTTATGCCTCTATAGATTATAGGACTCGGGTAGTTAAATTCCAATTTCCAAATGAGTCTATTTTAGAATGGAAGGGGGCGGGGGGGAATTCTATCCCTAGAGGTCAATTTGTTTCTTACCTTAAGCTAGGAAAATGATCTCCAAAGGGTGCATTTACCATCTTGTTAGGGTGATGGATATCGAGTACGAAGCCCCTTCTCATGAGTCAGTTTCGGTAGTGAATGAGTTTCCGGAAGTTTTCCCTGATGATTTACCCGGTATTCCTCCCGAGCGAGAAATAGATTTTGATATTGACCTTTTATTGGATACGCAACCTATCTCCATTCCTCCCTATAGAATGGCTCCGGCCGAATTGAAAGAGCAACTAAGGGATTTGATAGACAAGGGTTTTATCCGACCGAGTATCTTTCCATGGGGTTCTCTAGTGTTGTTTGTAAGAGAAAAAGATGGGTCTCTTAGAATGTACATTGATTATTGTGAATTGAACAAAGTGACCATCAAGAATAAATATCCCCTTCCGAGAATTGATGACTTGTTTGATCAACTTCAAGGGGCTAGCTATTTCTCCAAAATTGACCTTCGTTCGGGTTATCACCAACTAAGGGTGAGAGAGGTTGATGTTCCCAAGATGACCTTTAGGACCCAGTATGGTCACTATGAATTTGTGGTTATGTCATTTGGGTTGAAAAATGCCCCGACGACATTTATGGATTTGATGAATAGGGTGTTTAGACAATACCTTGATATGTTTGTAATTGTGTTTATCAATGATATTTTGATCTATTCAAGAAGTGAGAATGAACATATGGACCATTTGAGAATTGTGTTGCAAGTTCTTAAGGACCAACAACTTTTTGCAAAGTTTAGCAAGTGTGAATTTTGGTTGAGGTCCGTAGCTTTCCTTGGTCATATTGTGTCAAGCAAGGGCATTGAGGTAGATCCTAAGAAGACAGATGCGGTCAAGAGTTGGCCTAGACCTCTAACTGCTTTCGACATTAGAAGTTTTTTAGGTTTGGCTGGTTACTATAGGAGGTTTGTTGAGGGTTTTTCCTCCATTGCTTCTCCATTAATGACTTTGACTCAAAAGAAGGCTAAGTTTGAGTGGTTGGAGGCTTGTGAGAAAAGCTTCCAAGAGTTGAAGGATAGTCTTACTTTCGCTCCGGTGTTGACTTTACCAGAGGGTACATATGGTTTTGTTTTATATTGTGACGCCTCTAGAGTGGGTTTGGGATGTGTCCGCATGCAAAACGGGAAAGTGATTGCCTATGCTTCAAGGCAACTCAAGGTACATGAGAAGAATTACCCGACCCATGATCTTGAATTAGCAGCGGTAGTATTTACCTTGTAAATATGGAGACATTACTTTTATAGGGTCCAAGTGGATGTTTTCACTGATCACAAGAGTCTTCAATATGTGTTTAGTAAAAAAGACTTGAATCTTCGACAAAGAAGGTGGTTAGAACTTTTTAAGGATTATGACATGAGTGTCCTTTACCACCCCCGCAAAGCTAATGTTGTAGCGGATGCACTTAGTAGATTATCCATGGGTAGTGTGGCCCATATAGAGGAGGAACAGAAAGAATTGGTTTGTGAGGTGCATAGAGTGGCCCGGCTAGGTGTCCAACTAGTAGATTCCACTAAGGGTGGTGTCATAGTCCATAATGGTTCTGAATCGTCCTTCGTGGTGGATGTGAAGTCTAAACAATATCTTGATCCTTTATTGGTTGAGTTGAAAGAGTCGGTACTCAAGAAGTCTGTTGAGACTTTCTCTCAAGGGGGAGATGGGGTACTTAAGTACTAAGGTCAATTAGGTGTTCCGGATGTTAATTGTTTGAGGGAGTAAATTCTAGAGAAGGCTCGTAGTTCTTGGTATTCTATTCATCCGGGAGCCACCAAGATGTACCGTGATCTACGGGAAGTCTATTGGTGGAATGGTATGAAAAAGGATATTGCGGGATTTGTAGCCAAATGTCCTAATTGTCAACAAGTTAAGGTTGAGCAACAAAGGTCGGGAGACTTTTTTCAAGATATACCAATTCCCACTTGGAAGTGGGAAGAGGTGAATATGGATTTTACTATGGGTTTGCCTCGTACCTGAAGGCAACATGATTCTATTTGGGTCATTATAGATAGGATGAAAAAATCAACACACTTTAGTCCCATCAAGGTTTCTCATTCGGCGAAAGACTATGCCAAGTTGTATATAAGGGAGATAGTGAAGTTACATAGAGTTCCTTTATCTATTATTTCAGATCGGGGTACTCAATTTATTTCACACTTTTGGAAGTCATTTCAAAAGGGGCTTGGTACTAAGGTTAAGCTTAGCACGACTTTTCATCCCCAAACGGATGGTCAAGCAGAACGCACCATTCAGACCTTAGAGGACATGTTGAGGGTATGCGTGATAGATTTTAAAGGTAATTGGGATGACCACTTGCCATTGATAGAGTTTGCCTACAATAATAGTTATCATTCTAGTATTGGTATGGCTCCCTTTGAAGCCTTGTATGGTAGGAGATGTAGGTCTCCGCTTGGTTGGTTTGAGGTAGGTGAACTTGCTCTTATTGGTCCCGAATCGGTTTATGAAGTTATTGAGAAAGTTCGGCTCATTAGAGAGAGGCTGAGAATGGCTCAAAGTAGACAAAAGTTCTATGCCGATGTGAGAAGAAGGGACCTAGAATTTGAAGTTAATGATTGGGTCTATTTGAAAATCTCACCCATGAAGGGTAGGATGAGGTTTGGCAAGAAAGGGAAACTTAGTCCCCGGTATGTAGGCCTATATCAAATTTTGCAACGTATTGGAAAGGTTGCCTATGAGTTGGATTTGCAAAATAGTTGGCTCTGGTTCATCCGGTATTTCATGTTTCTATGCTTAAGAAGTGTATTGGAGATCCAACGTCTATTATTCCCCTAGAAGGATTGGGAGTTGATGAAAGTCTTTCCTATGAAAAGGTTCCAATAGAGATCCTAGACCGGCAAGTCAAGAGATTGAGAAACAAGGAAATAGCTTCCGTGAAGGTTTTATGGAGAAATCATTTAGTTGAGGGTGCTACTTTGGAGGCCGAGGCTGATATGAAGTCCCGATATCCTCATCTCTTTCCTTCTACTCCTATTCAAGCTTGATGTAATTAGTTCCTCTTGAGTTTTAGTGTTTTGGAAGTCATGCGTGTTGTTTGAGATTTTTTCATGATTTCCTTATATTGTGCATGTTCTTGATGAAATTCATGTTTAGTAAGGAAATGAGTTTTTATGATTGACTTTCCTCTTGTTGTTGTGCATTTAGTAGGAGTTGCCTATTTGACTTCATGAGATGAGTTGATGAACATGTTTTAGTATGCTTTTGATAGAAATTGCATATTGTCTCCATGATGTTGTGTTGAGCATTATTTTAGTTGGAGAAGGTATTTCCTCCTATGAATATGAGAAATATTGAGTTTCATGCATATTGGGTTGTTAGATGTAGTTCTTACTTCCTTGTATTGAATTGACTATGTTTTGAGATAGAGTTGATGTTTCCTCGTTTGAATTGTGCATTACTTTGATGTTTCATGCATAATGGGCTGCTAGTCTTGAGTCTTTACTTCCGTAAGGTGTCTAGATAGTCATTCGAGGACGAATGTTCCCAAGTGGGAGATAATGTAACATTTCGGAAACTAGTAGACTAAACTAGAGCCTAACGTAAGGGTTAGAGTTGTAAATAACTCCCAGTACTTAATCTATATGTTTTTGGGTTAATACGTCAAGGTACGACCCCCCCGAGGACCAACCATGGGTACTTGAGGAGGACCTTTCAAAGGTGGCAAAAATGGTGCCTAGGCAGTCCACGCACGAGGGGGAACCACGACCTATCAGTGGACCCACACCTCGTGGGTGAGGGCCATTGGTTGAGGCCCCAGGAAAAAAGCCCCAGAACCCCTACCACGGTTCACCAACATGGTCCATCAGTGGTGGGCGTGGATGGGGCCTGGAAACTGCTATTTGGCAGTTAGACTTATAAGCGTTTTGGGGTTTTCCTTTTTAATTAAATGTTGAGTGGCGTCATTTTGCACTAAATTAAACTAACTATATAAGGTTTTTAAGTCCCTAAACTAACTCATCTAAATCATAATTTCTAAATCCCAAACCAAAATCAACATTCCCCCCAAAATCTTCTCTCTAGAACTCCAAGGAAGAAGAAGAAGAACAAGCTAGGGTTTGAAGAAGAGGCCTTTTCACTCAAATTCGTTGGAATTCTTCACCAAGGTATGATAGTCCTTCATCCATGAATAGTTTTCATCCATGGAGCCCCTCCAAAACCCCCAATTTCAAAGTTAGAAATCCTAAAAGTTAGAGTTTTATTTCAACCTCATGGATTCCTTTCAAATTCATTTTTAATGATTGGATTATGTTTAATTATGGATATATTGATGATTTTATATGATTTTAAGTTGAATTCCTCAAGAATCCATGAATTCTCCTATTTTTCCATTGGATCTAAAAGAGTGGGTATTGATTGATACAAGTAAAATATAATAGAATTATGCATCTAGTAATTGAACTACTTGAGTTATTCTATCATCCATGTCTAATGTAGTAATTCTAGATGTGTTGATGAAATATGATCTATGGTCCTTGAAGGACAAAGTATGAGAATTATGCATGATTATGAGATTTATGTATATGTTTTATGAACACTTTGAGAGTAAAGTGAATATGATTATGATCTAGTTGTTGTGTTGTTGGATGATTATCCTCATGTACACATTTATGTATGAATATGATATGATGTGAGTAGTTTCCTCACAATATGATGATTCTAGGGTTGAAAGGCTATTCTCACCTATTGAATCTATGAGCTTTAGTATGAGTTATGTTGGATTGAGTGTCAAGATCAAATGAGTACCTTCTACCATAGTTGAGTACGGGCTCCCAAAGTATGTATCTCATGAGATGGAAACCTTATACCTTAGTTGAGTCCGGGTTTCTAAAAGCAAATCTCCTTATCCCATAAACTATGTGCCCACATAGGTCTTTAGCTAGTGGATCCACCTAAGCTAAGAGTATGGTTCTACCTAATGCAAGTAGGACAACCCCTTTTCGGTGTGGGGTAGACACCGAATTTCATGGTAAGATCAGATTGTCTATGTCAGTTAAGGCTAATCTCCCTTTATGATAGTATGAAAATGAACATGAAATATGAACTTTAGTTACTCGAGAAGCTTTACTTAGTATGGGTGGGGTATTATGGGATCTTATTCATGCATTGCACTAGTATGCTTTGAGGGTATTTATGGTATGTTTCCATTATGTTATGATGGTCTATATGGTTATTATGTTTATGACTTATGATTTTACACTAATCTTCATGATGATCCTTAAACTTGATAAAGTGCATGCCTTTCAACTAAAATGTCCCTTTTAGCATGTTTTCAAGGTTTTTATGCATGGCTATCATACTTGGTGCATTTTTGTACTAACCCATATTTTTCTACATTTTTCCAAAGTGTAGGGTTCAGTTATTAAGGCGGTCATCATTTTATTCAAGCTTGGATTCGATTATTCTCCTAACTTGTGGTGAGTCCTCATGTGTCGAGGACGGATGTTTCATTTGAGTTTCATTCTTGTATTCTCACTTTCGGATTATGTTGTTTTGGGGTTGTGACCCTATTTGACTCAAATATTGTAATAGATGGCTAACTGAGACAAGTCTAGACTTCCGCTTTGCTTTTATGAAACTTTTGGACTTAAATGTGTTTTTACTCTTATTGTTCTAATGCGTTATGTTATGATATGCTAAGTGGCATACATGGAGCCTTTCGGGGTTCTATGTGCCTTGTTAAGTCTAGGGGGTACCCTTGGACCGTGACACAATAACAAATAAATTATATTATAACTTTTGTGCATTACATCCCAATATTGCATAAGGAAAACTATATAAAAGAGGAAGTATCCAATTTTATTGTGTATATTTGTAACACCCCGCATCCGAAAACAGACCGAACCAGCAGATTTTTAGAAGTTGTAGGTGCAACCCATGGTTGCCACCCATGAACCGTAGGGTGACCTACGATCCGTCCTAGTGGTCCATGGATGACCACCTACAACCCTCCCCAGAACCCATCCTCTGAAGTCGATCGACAGACTCACAGGACGGATCGTGGATCAGTCCACGGACCGTCGATCAGTCCGTAGGTCCAGACCCTCAGGGACCCTAGAACCCATCCTCTGAAGTCAATCAACGGGCTGATAGGACAGATCGTGGATCAGTTCATGGACCATTGATCAGTCTGTAGGTCGAGACCCTCAGGACCCCCCATAACCCAATCTCCGAAGTCGGTCGACGGATTGACAGGACGGATCGTGGATCAGTCCACGGACTGTCGATCAGTCCGTAGGTCAAGACCCTCAGGATCTCCCAGAACCCATCCTCTGAAGTCGATCGACGGACTGACATGATGGATCTTGGATCAGTCCACGGACCGTCGATCAGTCCGTAAGTGGCTTCAATAGATTTTAAGTCAGGGGTTGTTTGGTCTTTTCCTTATGTGTTAGACCCCTAAACTAGTCGTTTAACCCCTAAACTACGTGGTATTGGTCAGTTTTAGCCTAGTAAACTAATTAGAACTTACCATAATAATTTATTCACCAAAAATTCATCAAACTTAGAGCAAAACAGAGGAGAAAGTCGACCAAGCCCTAGTTCAAGAACGCAACGAATTTTCATCAGTTCAAGCACCGAAATCGAAAGATTTCTTCATGAATTTCATCACTAGGTATGTGGAATTTCACTAGTGGGTTCCTTTCACCCATTAGGTCCCTAGATTTCAGTTAGAATCTTGATTCCCTTAATATTATCTAGACCTAAGGTTTCTTGAATGTTAGAAATTGTTGGGTTTTAGATGTTAGAATGATCTAAATCATATTATCATGATTTTTGTATCGTTTTGTGTAGATTATTTCATAAATTCATAACCATATCTATGTAGTTCTTTTAGTTCATAAATTACACATGCTAGGCCAGTTATTTCAGATATACATGCCTCAGATTTGAATGTTTCATTATTAGTACACTAATGTTGGATTTTCAGTTGCATGTCAGTATTTTGAGCTATCTCCTATTACAGAAATTCAGTCATAAATTGTTTATTACATAATCAATTGAGAGTAGCTTAATACATAGTGGACTCGGGTCAGTCACCCTCAAGTCCCAGAACTACGCCCCCCGTAGGTTTAGTGATCACGCCAGTCATGCCTCTATACCTCTGGCAGGGTATATTGGGTCCTCTCGATAGGGCGTATACATCGGACTCCACATTTAGCTCATGTGATTTTATGTCGGTTATTAGTAGCTCCCTTACCGTCAGATTCTATTGCATTGACCATGTTATCAATTACAGTCAGATCTCAGTCTCAGCATGTTATAAACTTGGTCATTGTATTCAGTTAGTTCATGTTCAATATTCTCAGTATAGTATCATGCTTATCTCTTATCATTGTTCAACTATATGCTTTAGTTCAGTTATATTTATTGTTCAGCTTTATTCTATCATGTATGTTGAGTACCTTTCAAGTATTGACGCATACTCTACGCTACATCTTCTCGTGATGTAGGTTCAGGTTCTCAGCTTCCAGATCACGCACAGATCGGTTCCTGATCTTCAGCTGAGCAACATCAGTGGTGAGTCCTCATTCTCCGAGGACAACATATATGTTTCATTTGCTTTTAGTCTTAGTTTCAGTTTTTGCTAGATTTAGTTGGGGAATGTCCCAACACTTCTAGTCAGTTAGAGGCTATTTTTAGACATAGTTAGATTCAGCTTTAACATTTGAGTTTAACCTTTCAGTTGTTGTTAAACTCTCAGTTTTATATATTCAGATAGTTTATGGGTATTCCCCATCATTGCAGTTTATCTTATGATTTAGCTTCCGCACAATATTTCCTACTTAAGTTTATTTAGTATGCTTATGATATGCCAGCAGGGTTAGCTTGGGGTCACTCGTGATCCTAGGTCCCGTGTCTGCGTCCTGGGGTAGCTTTGGGGCGTGACAATATTATAACTTTTGTGCATTACATCCCAACATTATTTATTATGGAGTCAATTTTATATTCTTTTTATAATTATCTGTCAATACATTCAGTACATTATCTAACATCACTATCACTATAGATTTCCTAATCAATGTTATTTCTTCTATGCTAAAATTCTTTTGGATTCCTCTATTCAAATATTGCTACTATTCCATTTTGTTTGCTGCTCTAGTTCAGCAATTCTGCTATTAAAAGACTATAATTTTAATTTTGATCTCCAATTATCTTTCGTCTAACTTGCCATTACCCAGGACACTAAACAATTCTGAGTAAGTTCTCAAATACAGTGAAAAATCTAACAGATTAACTAATAACCTTCTAAAACAATACAAGAACGTTAACAAGTAGATAAATAAAGATTCTACTCCTCAATTGTGCAAGCTTCAGCATATTAAATAAACAAATTCCTTTACTGTCTCACCCTTGAACTATAAACATTGTTATCAATGATGTTGGAGATATAATATCTCTCTCAGGACTTGAATCGAACATACTGCACACCAAAGTAAATTCTCATATTCAAATAGAAATTAAGTGAAGAAAAACATAAATGTGAATCTAGTTCCATCCTATCTTATCATTTCACCATTAGAGTTTTACCTTTCTTTAAAGACTGTTTTAGTAGCATAATCTTGAGCATTTCAGAATATTATTTGATGTTGTAGTATTCATATCCAGCTAACCTCTATATTTTAAGATGATAAAATATAAGAAACAAATTTTGAAGCTCAAAGACAAATTCTACTGCTAGGAGCTTCTAAATTTATGTGCAAACATTAACCATCTTCAAAAAAAAATTATCACTGAAATATGAAAAATTTACTGTAGTTGAAAAATATATATTAACAATGCAATCAAGTCCTGTAATGATTAATATTTTATTCATACATCAGAAAGGTATCTAGTTTCAGATCAAGGAAATTTCTTCATTTGCCTTTATGTTCAAGAGTAAAACAATTACTTTGTAAAATTACTCTCGCTACTCAGCAACTGCAAAACAACTCTTCCTAACTTATTTTACTTTGTATTTCCCATCTAACAAAGAACTGAAGTAATTACTAATGGCAGAGTCAACCATTAGCTCTAGAAAAGTCATGTAGAAAAGACATGCATGCCAAGTTGGAAGAAATGGTCAAGTGTCTGATTAATTGTAAATTTATACCACAATCAGATCATTAGAATTACTTACTACAACAACAACATATCCAATATAATCTCATAAGTGGGATCTAGGGAGGTTGGTGCGTACGCAACCTTACCCTTAGCATGTGAATGTATATGGATTGTTTTCTTTCGAACCTCAACTCAATATACTGTTACTAAAACAAAACACCCAAACATAGAACATAGAAAAATCATAACATAGAGAAAGAGGAGCTTAAGCTCAAATAACATATTCAGACTATCCTATAATGAGACAATGTATTGAATTGGGAAGAATAACATTTAAGGAGAAGGATATGTATAGCCACTTACAATTCAATGACATCTGTTGTTCGTCAAAAGTCATCAAACCTGCAAAAACAAAAAAAAATCATCGAGTATAGCAAAAGAGATCAATATTTTCAGTAGTCAAGAGAACACAGTCCGATGTCACAGTTATAGTATCCATAAAATATAGTTAATAAATTGTAGAAATGAAATGAAAAAATTTGATCATCACTTACTGTTCAAACATATAATCTTATAACAGTACCAACAAAGAGAAAAATAGGAGAATTAAAAAGAAAAAATTGATATCCTAATAAATAAAATATCATGACCATCGATATGAAAGATAAAAATTGCCACAAATTACTATAACTTTTCTCAGGAAGTGAAAATTCAGCTCCTTACATCTCTATATGAATCGTCCATAGGTCTATCAAGCAATATGAATCGTCCATAGGTCTACCAAGCAGCTTCTTTGTAGTCTTCGTTCATTTGTTGTCCTTGAACTCCAAATAAGACTATCTGCATTTGGAATTTGGAGATTAATTCAATTGTAAAAATCCCTAATTTTGAAACTTTCATTTGAATTCTAAGAAACCTCAATTACAAACCTTAGGTTAAATATTACTCCCTCCGTTTCAAAAAGAATGACTTCCTCTCCTTTTTAGTCTGTTTAAAAAAGAATGGCCCCTTTCCTTTTTTGGTAACATTTTACTTTCAACTTTCCACGTGGCATGTTTAAGACCACAAGATTAAAGGGCAATTTTGTACATTTGACATAACTTTAATTTAGGGCCACAAGATTCAAAAGTCTTCTTTATTTTCTTAAACTCCGTGCCAAGTCAAACTAGGTCACTCTTTGTGAAACGGAGGGAGTAAAATCTTTAATTAGTAGAGAATTTATCTACATGCAACAACACATATGAATCTGACAAATAACTAAATTAACATAAGGGAAAGAACTTAGAAAGTTAACTATGAAAAAAGTTAAAAATTCAGACTTCCTAACCGTTGAACTTCTTCAAACAAAACACCTGGTGTATGAAAACGTAACCATAATACAAAATCCAAAATATCTATAGTTTGTACATGATGTTGTTATTGTTGAACTCCTATTATCATGTTATGGAGCTCGACGTAATTTTTAAATTTGAATTCACAAGAAGTCGCATGCATATATGCAGAAATACTATATAGACCAAGCAAGAGGTGAAAAATAAAGTTTAAACTCACCGGAAGGAGTACTAAATCGAAGGACCCAAAAAGACTCCTCAAAAATTAATTAATTAATTGTAGTATTAGTTGTCTAGAGAAATTAAAATCCCATGACATGAACTATAAACACATCAAAAGAAAAACGATCCGTGAAGATTCGGCATCAAGATTGGCCTCGTCATCGCCGTTAGTTCTGACGACGAAGAGTCAGCGTAGGTTTAAGTTTTATTTTTGTTTTATTGCTCAATTCATGTTTGATTAAGAACAGATAAAGTACAACGGTCTCTAGGACAAAAAAAGTACAGCTGTCTCTAGGGCAATTAATCCACCAATTTTTTTCACAATTTCAAAAATGCATTCGTCCTATCACATTTCCAGCAGACCAGCACAAAGTACAATATTTAGAAGTTGTGTTTGTCCACTATGTTGTTGGCTCATATAAAATAGAATATAAATTGACAAGGAGGTACATTGTATATGTGCTTGGCCGTGTGTATGTATTGTACTGCATTTGGAAATTTAGGTGAGTCTTCACTCTTTCAGAGTTAGTCTATTCTATTCTTCTATTTATGTGTGTCGTAAGCTCGCTCTTTTAATTAGAGTTATTTATATTTGGTGGATCACTCCAGTGCTTCGGGTACTACGGACCCTCTGCCATCCATTGCAGCAGAGCCGTTTCATTATCTTTCAATATTGAATTTCAAATTTGACTTGGGGATGTGATGAAGTTGTGTAATAGACTTAGAAAATAAAAGAACTATATGTGAAGCAATAATAAATCTAAAGAAACTTTAAAGAAAGAACAAATATATATTTTGATCTTTGAAGGTGTTTTTTTTTTCAAAAAATAAAATAAAATAGATCATTTGAACAATCAAAGGGATTAAGTAGATGAATTTTGAACATGCAGAAAATAGTAGAAGGAAATATTAATTTAAACATATATTATTAATATCTAGCCACTAATACCATTGTTCTTATTGTTGTGAAAAGAATTATCTTTACGGGGGCTATGTCATGTGGCTTGGCAATCATCTCCTTCAACAGAGAAAGTGTCTTCGATTACTACTCCCTCCGTTTAAAAAAGAATGATCTAATTTGATTTGAAACGGAGTTTTAGAAAAGAATAAAGACTTTTTAATCTTGTGGTTCTAAATTAAAGTTATGTCAAATGTACCAAAATGTCCTTTAATCTTGTGGCCTTAAACATGTCAAGTGAAAAGTTGAAGTTACAATGTTGCCAAAAAAGAAAATGGGTCATTTTTTCTGAAACAGACTAAAAAGAAAATTGAACCATTCTTTTTTAAACAGAGGGAGTATTTAGTTTATAGTTTGAAAACTAAATTATTATTACTTCAGTTGTGTTCCCTTGATGAATATAACTTGATGGCATGCAATTACTGCAAGAATAAAAGTACGTATGGAGACGTAATGTTAGGCCATAACAAGAAGAGCTTTTGGATTACTATTTTTATTAGTGTTTGGTTATAGTATTGGTCCCACGTTAAAAATTAAAAAGTTTTGGTATGCTTAATATTTTTAAAGCTGTTTTATTAAGAAAATAAGATATTTCATGCTTTACTCAATGAACTTAAAATTGAAGTTTTCTACCAATGTCTGGAAGCAAAGATCCTCTGATGTTGGGCTCGTGATAAGCACGGGACAAGTCTATCTAGTTTCTATTATATAGAAAAGTGATGTGGTAGGACGATCAACGGTAAAAATGTAATTTCATTCTATCAAAAATCTATTAAGATAGTTAGCAAGAAAAACAAATAATACTAGAAGCATCTTTCTATATATGAAGTGAATGATAATCAAGGGTAATTTCATGCTAACAAAAATCTACCAAGAATAATAACAAGAAAACTAAATAGTTCTAGAAACATCTTCATTTATTGTTATTATTATTAACTCATTTTATTATTACTTCACTTTCTTTTCTATTAATTACTCTATTTTATTATTATTTTAATTTATGTTTTAATATTTTTTCTGTTTATCATATTTACTAAAAATGCCTACTTTATTATAAAAGATTATTATTTTAAAATATAATTAATTGTTTCGACCCCGTTCTTGCTCGCATTGTATTTAAAGTTGAGGATTTCGCTTCTGATGTAGTCAGTGAGAAGCTAAGTTCCGTTTTTAGCTTTATATACTTTAAAAGATGTTAAAAAGTATCTTTACAAATGAAATGAATGAGATGGAATATTTGCATTTAAAGTGAACAATAAATATTTACTAGATCATAAAAGAGTAGTTCTTCATTTAAATATATAATCAATTTTGTATTTTACTCGATTTCAAACATATTAATCTAAATATGTGAACTAATGTAAGTTTGATTTAAACTTGAAGTTGCTCAACACAATTTTGGTAAAACAAGAAGAGTATTTTTTAGTCCAATTTACGTATATTTACATTATAATATCTTATTACTTTAAAATTAATTAAATAAAAATTAAATTAATTATAGTAGATTTCTTATTTTACTTTTCAAGTTAACTTAATTCTAGTAAACTTGTCCGCGCTTCGTCCGAAATAAATTTTCATTTTATAAATTTGTTATTAATTAAAAAATTAAAACTTATTTTTACTACTATAGTTCTTTTAAGAATTTTTTAATTCTATAAAATATAAAATATTATTGACGAAAATTTATCACTTTGCTAATCCCTTTTGCTTCGGAGAGGTAAAGTTAAAACTTGAATTTGATGAATTTTGAGTTTTTATATTTTACATTATTGAATTCTAAATTAGTTGTGTATTTATTTAATGAAATTTGTAGAGATCAAAGTTACTTGATTGACGAACACACTACTTTGTCCCTATTTCACAGAAACAAAGAAAATATGATGGACAGAAGTATTGATCAATAACAATATTAATAACGTCATGTGTATTAAAACAAATAGGCTATATATATATAATTTCCTTTTTATAAATTTGTCCCCCAAAAGGTCACGTTTTCATATTTAACACTAATTTAATTTTAAACTATTCATTTTATTTTTAATAAGCTTATCTATAACCACTAAAATATTTATGACTTGTTTGAAACTACAAATTTCAAGTGATTTTTTTTTTTATAAACTCAGCAACTAATCAAACAAATTGAAACACAGTAAAGAGATTAAATAGATGGTTAACAGATCACAAGGATCTTTTCATCAACCACAGGAAGCAAGTCAAGTTAAGTTATCAACTGGAGGAAGTAGTTTTGCAAATTCAAAGGGTAGTAAAATCGTCACATGATATTAAAAAAAAGAGAGTCAAACATCAGCACATAAACAATATTAGTTAGGAATTATATTGTAGTTTATTAATTTTAAGGAACTTCAATGTACATCTTATTACATGTAAGATGACATGCTTATTCAATAAGTATATAATTTGAACTATAAAGTTACTAAATTCTATCGAATTCATAACGGTCGCTCCATCCTGACCTAGACCATGGACCAAGTGACAGGAACTATACCCAAATCTGTATCCAACCCTAAAGCTCTCCACACAGCAATGGAACCATCCACTATGTTGTTTTTACATGGACTTTGAAAAGCATGTTCTGCATCACAACCCATAGTAGAATCACATTCATCCACCACTTTAGCTGTTACAGTCTTTCCGTTATTAGCGCGAATACGTATCATTTTACCACACCTTGAACGTCCTGCGAACCATCCAGTGGACAATCAGGGGCGGCTCAACGTAATTGGGGGCCTAAAGCGAAATTTCAATTCACGGCCTAAAATATAAATAAGCTTTATATACGTATTTATTCAAAAATTAATTTTCTTATACTATTTAGATGAAAATTATTAGTATTTAATAGTATATATTATTTTTTCAGTTACTAGTTTTAGATAAGATTTTATCAACTCAACATTGGAAAACATCATTTAAGTGAGGCAATTACTATATGTATTGTTAACATAATGCTATAAGTGATAAGTTGATATATATTAAATAAAGATAAGAGTTAGAACCATAGAATTTGACTCAAAAAGTTGATGACTTGGTATACCTCATTTTGATATGCTTGAAACTAAAATTTAAAAAGAAATAAAAAAGAATTTGTAATTCACTTTGTTCAACACTTTTCACTATTAATTCTTATTTTTAACATAATACAAAAAATGTTAAAGTGGATAAAATAATTTATTTTAAAAAAAATTACACTTTTTATCATAAATAATCA
>NW_006239066.1:321954-329585 GCF_000226075.1 Solanum tuberosum
TCTCTTCTAATTCAACTTTAATATTTGTGTAATACACTTTTAATACAAGTTTAATTCATTTTGCAGTTTATTGGTTTATTTGTTACGATTGGATTACTTGTTTAATTCATTATTGATACAAATTTTATTCAATTTACATATAATAAAATGCTCTTTCGTTTGCTACATTATTGATCAGCCAAGGATTGGAGAGATCGAAAAAGAGCTCATAAAAAAGTTTGTAGAGAGAAAGAAAGGAAGAAAGAGTGCGAGAGAGAGAAAAAAAGAGCGAGAGAAACACAATTTAATAAAATACATTGTATTGTTATATATTGCTATAAATAATAATAATTAAAGAGTATATTTAAAATAAGTAATTATTTTTTAAAAGGGATCCACTCAAGTAATTAATTCTAATTTATTCTTGATAAAAATTTGGGGCCCCCGAAATTTGGAGGCCTAAGGCAAAGGCCTTATTTTCCAAACCACAGAGCCGGCCCTGTGGACAATGCCACTATTCTTTCGTTATTGTCATGATATTGCCCATCACATGATGATGGACCACCCCCGTCTCCTCCTCTACTGAAGTCGTTGAATGTAAGTTGAGCGGGTGTTGAGGAGGTGACAGGTGGCGAGCAACGGTATATTGGGTGTACACCATTGCAATTGACTGTGCCAGACGGACGACATGTATTGGTTGGAGTTGGAGATGGGACAGAAGGAGGGCTACTTTTGCAAGTTTTGGTTCCAACGTTAGGATCATCGTTACATTTTCCGTTTATGCAAATTAATTGACCGTCGCAATCGTCCCAAGTTTTACAAGGGCCGTTACATTGGGAAATGGCGTTAGAAGTAGAGATGAAAATGGTGAAAATTAGTAAAAAAAAAGGCTAGATTGGACATTTTGGCTATTTTTATAATGATTGAGAAGGTTATATGTATAACAAAGTGTTGATGGGTGAAGGAAAGTGTCTAAATGGATGAATATATATAGGGAGAAATGAAATTGTGAGTCTTAAATTTCGGCTAGTAGAGCTGTGCACGTGTCAAATGTATGGATTGCCCTCAATTTGAATATGTTATTTTATTAATATAAAAGTTAATTACTTGAGTTGAAATGAACTAATTCGAGATAGGTTAAACAATGGATAATTGTTTAATTTAAATTTCTCGTAAAAATTTTTTTTTGTTGTTAATGAAGTAGATTGAGCACCATAAAGTAATTTCTTATCTATTTTAATTTTGGTAGAAAAAGTTATCTTAGTGAAAAGTGATAGATATCCCTTAAAATTAAATGAGGTGCGTAAACTAACTCGAATAGCCCGCCTAGACTTTTGTGGCTATTCAATGCAAAGACTTGCATGGATGCACGGCTTCTGACATTAGGATTAATAGATGGACTAGCAAGTTGATTGGACTAATTAATTAATACATGGTTGTAGTAAAATGGTTTGAAATTTCTTCACCTTTAATTATAATGGTTTGAAATTTCTTCACCTTTAATTAGAGGGATCGAGTTTAATTTTTTTGGAAATGAACCTTTTTTTTGTTGAATGCGTTATTTTTTAGAAATAAAGTATGTAATACACGAATTTAAATTTCAATAAAAATATCAAAAAAAGGAGTTCATTGACCAAAACTTCACCCATAAAAAGCTAATGGCTACGAGCTCGTCATTATACCATATAAATATAGAGAGCAAAGTAATTAGTAACTAATACTCCCTCTGTCTCTAATTATTTGTCCACTTTTTCTTTTTTAGTTGTTCCTAATTAGTTGTCCATTTTGACAAATCAAGAAAGAACAATTCTTTTTTACCTATTATATCCTCAATTAATTACTTTGAAAAAGGTAAGACTTCTTGAAAACCTTGAGTTTTTAATTCATCTACTTCATAATAAATATGGATAAAATGGTAAACTCACTATGTCAATAATTATTTTCTTAATAGGTGTGTCAATTTAAAAGTGGACAAGTAATTAGGGACAGAGGGAGTAAGTTTTATATAGTCGATTAATTAATTCTTTAAGAATACTCTTCTTCCTATTTTTTCTTTCCAATCCTTGAAAAAGTTTAAAAAAAATAGTTTATCTGTCATGTTATACTTTTTAAATTGATCCTGGTTAATTAATTAATTAATTTTTCAAGTAATTAACATTAGGGAAATCAAAAAAATAAAAGTAGGAGAGTAATATGGGGAAAAAATTAGATCGTAGAGAGAGATGCTAATCTCTATTACTCTTTCCCTAGGTAGTGGCTGCTAATTAATTCATTTATTCATTATTGACTCAATTAATGGATAAATATATTTCTAGATTTTTTCCTCCAAAAAAAAACAAAAAGAGAAAAAGACAAGTCTGGGATCAAGTAAGGAGGGTTGATTTTCTCATCTTAAAGTATCGAGCATTTTAGGGGTTTAGCACAATTATAATAGCGAGATTTGTGATGGAATATGACAACTAATTATCACGTATTTTGTTGATGATTTTATTATATAACTAATAAAAAATACTCATTATTAACTCAGTAATGGATGAATATATACATTTAAAGTATTTTCCTTAAATAAATAAAAAGAGAAAAACATAATCCCATGACCGAGCAAGGAGGATTGATTTTTCCATTTTAATCAAAGTATAGGACATTTTCGGGGTTTAGCACAATCACAAATCACAATATAGAGATTTGTGATGGAATTTGATGAATAATTATTATATATTTGTCGATGATTTTATAATATAATAAATTGAACAACTTTCACATATAGCAAACATAAAATTCATATTTGTATGACATAGCTATAGTTTGCATAATTGCGCTCCATATACAAAGGAATCAATTGTATAATCTGTGTTTGTATAAAGCAAGAAAGAGAGAAAGACAAAAGAAAACTGGGCAGGGGAAGATCGCATTTGTATAATCATAAGTGTATAGGATGAAAAATATATGCATTTGTATTTGTATATATATACAATTTTATGTATACATTTGTGTTTGTATAAAGTGAGAGAGGCGAGTGAGAGTGGCGAGCGAGATCTGGGAGAGGGGAGACATGAGAACGAAAATATATGTATATATATAATTTTCTCTCGCTTTATACAAACACAAACACGTTTTATACGTGTTTGTATAAAAGCGAGAGAGGTGAGCGAGACTGCCAGCGAGAACGAGAGTGGCGAGCGAGATTCCACCAGAGAGAGGCGAAATAACAACAATTTGCTATGGGGTACAATTAAATCAAACTATGTTTATAGCATTTAATTTGAATTAATAGTTTGCTATTATATACAATTTTCCCTAATAAATTTAATAACAAAATTTATTAATATGGACGAAATTTATGAAAAGTTTCTTAATAATTCTATTTTGTCACAAGATATTCTTCACACTCGAATTTGTGATGGATTATTAAGTTACAAATATCACCGATGAGCAACACATGACCCTATGCTTAGTTATAAATCTTTCAAAGTATTTTGATGAAGACTATTTATGTTAATTAATTCTTCTAATTAAAATAAAATAAAAAGTGATAGTCCACATTCTAGAATAGTCCTGTGTAAATTCAATTGTCAATTTTCATAGTTTGATTTCAACATATTTATCTGATTTGTTATGAAGGTCACATATTGTTAGGCTTTTGATCTAGTTTATTTATATATACGCATCCGATACAAATAAATTTTCAACACTAAAGAGTTTGGCTACCTTGTGTTAACCCGAGACCTCTGATTAAAGGTGAAACACTCCTACCAGTGCATCAAAACTCATGTTGGTTGCAATTTTGTTGGGAACGTCACCCCCGAATGCAGTGCGCGATCGAGATTTAGTCAGGACTTCAATGTAGGCTCTGGACACCAGATGGGAAACAAAAAAATATCTGAATTGCAGCCAACCTTATCATGTTGAGAATATGTTTGTGACATTATTGGTTAATTTGTAAAAACATAAATCTAGATAGATCATTATATTATTGATGAGAAACATTATATTTGTGTGTATCATAAATGATTTCCTCATTGTATATTTGGACTGTTTGGCATATATTGTATGAATGATGCATGATTGTTGTATTCTTGTTTGATTACATACAAACGAGCTTCGACTCTTATTTCTCTCCATTGTTCAAAATATGATATCAGAGTAAATAAAGAATATGATATCGAGTCTTACAAGAGTAAATAAAGATTATGATATCGAGTTTTACACTGCCATTCATTATTCAAAAAGATTTTT
The DNA here is from genome assembly GCF_000226075.1 of Solanum tuberosum. Taxonomy (NCBI): domain Eukaryota; kingdom Viridiplantae; phylum Streptophyta; class Magnoliopsida; order Solanales; family Solanaceae; genus Solanum; species Solanum tuberosum. The sequence continues at coordinate 326,170 of NW_006239066.1, forward strand.
CACGTATTTGGCAAATGAAAAAGAATTAGGCTCACACGTAAGTAATACAAGAATATGAGATTAAGTAAAAAATGTGGTCTTCAATAATTTAGATGATATAGTTACACACAATTCAACTATATTTAGAAATTGGAATGGATATATATATATATTGCTTTGCTTATTGGAAATTACACATGGTATTCGATTCGTTTGTCTTAGTTACTGTTTGGACAAAGAATATTTGTTTGATCATAATTTTTTCAAATACTGTATAAATATTTTGAATTATTAACGATTGTGACTTTGTAACACCTCACAACTCTATTCTTAGAATCTGAATCGTTCGTCGTAAGTATATAAGCTTGAACCGGGTGATTTCCTACTTGATTATGTGTTTTAAGGTTCTTTACCAAATGTATAAAGGGTATCAGAAGTGATTTAGGGTCATAAGGGATCTCTAACACCAAGCCAAATTCAAAGCATTTCTATCGGCTAAGTTTTCGCATAAGTCCATATAAGGGTCAACTTCAAACAACCATATCTCTTAGAATATGAAGAGTTAGGTGATCCATAACCTATCAAATTAAAGATCTATGAGTACTCTTTCCAACGCCGCCAAGTTTGCATTAATCCGAGTTTTGAGTAAAAAGTTATGACTAATTTGTTGTAAATCTTACGGAAAATACCTTCATCACGAACACTTGTATCGAATTCACCAAAACTTGTACTTCACCAATAACTCTTATAGGAAATTCTCATAGCTTGAGGCGTGTCAAAAGACACTGTCCTTAAGGATATTTCACCCGGTATGGGTGTATCCTCCAAGATTCAACAAGCTCTTCTAGTATAAAACTAGGAGTCAGAAACTAACAAAGATTTAAAGAACAAAACCCAACACACCAATAGAATATGAGGAAAGATTTACTCTCAAAATGTATATTGCTCCTCCCACCTTGTGATAGAGGAAGACCACATTTATATGTCAATTCCACAAAGCCTCCAACGGTCAGATAAGTAATTGGCTAATGATTAATGGGAGAATTAATTAGGATAATGAAGGGGTATGATATAGTTGGCAACTTGAGAATGATAACAACTAATTTATTGTAATGAGACCAAGTCAAAACCATTCAATGGTAAGATAATTCTCTCAAATACTTATGGTAGGAATATGTTAAATAACATACTCATTAATAAGGAATGAAGGAATAAACATTAGACAATAATATAAACAAGTCTTTTTGAGATACTAGAATCATTTTTCTAACAATTTACTAGAGACGCTCTAGCATGGCAGCAGCTTCGCGATGGCTCCACGTTACAGAGTGAATACAGACCTCACTGTCAACTAGAATAAAATTCTGACTTCCATCTCTTTTTATTTATTTTTAAGGGTATTGTTTTTCCTAAACACCACCAGGGAGTCATCTAAATAGCCCTAAACGCGTAGAAATTTAGTTTTTTTTCATAATTGAATCCTCTCTTTCACTCCTAAAATTCTACGCTCAAGAACTTCAAGTAATATCAAGACTAGGGTTCCTCTTTCAACATTCTCCATCAAACTTCCCTACTAGGGTATGTAAGGCTTCAATGAGAATATTCTTTTTCACTTTTATGCTTAAAGTATTTTAATTCTCAATCATTTTTCAAAAGATTATTAGAAGTAAATCTAGGGATTTTTTATGAAATTATGATCTTTCTTCAATAAGATTTGTTTTTCATTGTTTCACTTTGATTTTGAAACCTTATGGTACTGATTTAGCATGATTCTTAGGTCATTCAAACCCTTATGAATTTTAAGCATGAAAACAAGCATGATATGAATTACAACCTAAATAAATGTTAATTTAAGATACGACTTTTGAGCTTAGCCTCATAGATGATAAGTGATTTTCATACCTATGAGCATTATATGAATATATGTTATTTTTTGAGGACTATTTGGTATCGAGAGGATGCGGGTTTAGAAAACTCAAGTCCCATAACTACACGCCAACGTAGGATTATGTTTCACCGCTTTTTCGGTTGACCTTATGGCCCTGAGAGACTCAGATTAGTGGATCCACATAGATATGATATGGTCTTATACTCTAGGAAGGTATATGGAAGCCCTCCCAACTGGGTTAGCTATTGCACATCATGAGCTCACATGTTGTATGTCGGTTATAAGAAACTCCCGAAATATGTAAATTGTATGATATGTTTTTAGGACTATATGATTCATTCTAAGTATGCATATGCATGATTATGATAGACTATTGAAAAAGAATCAACTATATGTAGAGATTTTTATGATACTTGGTCATGGACTTCAATTGTTTTTGTCACATCTCGCTAATTGAAAGAACTAGAAAGAGCTAGATTTGGAAAGAGTCATTTTTGGAAAGAATGAAATATCTGGAAAATTGGTTGAGTTATGTTAAGTTTAGGTTTTTGGTCAACTTCAAATGACCATAACTCCTAGCTCAGGATGATTTAGGTGTGCTTCTAGATATTGTAGGAAAGATCTTTGAATTATCTTTCCAACGCCACAGAGTTTGCTCAATTCCGAGTTCATATGAGAAATATGCCCATTTGAAGTTGGGTTGTTTGGATAAGGAAAATTTAAACCAGATTTTAGAAGGGGCATTATGGTCTTTTTCATACCCTATTATTTTAATTTCATTTTTGGTAATTAAGTTGGGATCTAAACTAATTTGGTTTAGTTTACGCTTTTCAAAAAGAGTTAGGGTTTTGAGAGAAGAGAAAAGAGGAGAAGAAACAAGGATTCGTTGATTTCTTAGAGAATTTTGCATGGATTTCGTCAAGGGGTGATCCCTACGAGGTATGTGAGATCACATAGCATTGGGATATTTCACCCACGCGCCAATCATGATTCAATTCAGCGAAGTTGTGTAGTTTTGAAAGCAAATATTATGAGTTCTTGATGATAATTCGTTTGAAATCTTATGGGTTCTTGTTGTTGAAGTTTCTTGAGTTTGATTCATACAATTAGATGTGATTTCTAGTAGAATCTTATGTATTTTGAGCATATAGTCGATTCTAAGTGTTTGGGAAAAGAACCAAGTGAAATTAGAAGGTTTAGAGTTGAAAAACGAAGAAGAAATTTCGTCAAAAATCTGGGAAAGGGGCTGGGGCGCCGCGCCTCTCAGCGCGCCCCAAAGCAGACCCTGAAATTTGACCTCTTGGGGCCGTGCCAGCCAGAGCGCCCCAAGTCAGGCTCTGAAATTTCAGGGTTGGCGCCTCGCGTCTCTCAGACCCCAGGGACACCAGTTCTCCCACTTATTTCCGTACTAGTTCCTTAGCAACGTACCTATATTTTCTAGTTGATTTCTACACTATAAGGTACATCTAAGCATCATGAAATCATCCATAAACATGAGATCATGAACCTTGAATCCATAATTCAATTCAAGGAAAGTTAAGAGTCAAGT
>NW_006239066.1:329988-358878 GCF_000226075.1 Solanum tuberosum
GCTCATAGTGGTGGTTGTCGGTTAGAGAAACTCACATAGTATTATATTACTTTATTATATGAGTAAACTGAGTTGTTATTGTATCTCTTTAATACATTGAGTTATCACCTATTATTTTAAATGCTTTGTATAAACTGTACTATTATTGTTGTTTTTACTTTGCATTTGAGTTGAGTTATTCATGAGTTGAGTAAAGCTAAGGTAAATGTTCTTTTTAGATTCCTTTCAAGCCTATGTCTTGTTTAGTATTCCCCTCGCATACTCGTACATGGCCTGCATCATTTTATGATGTAGACACAATTAATCAGGATTAGCATCCAGCGCCTCATTGATCCAGTTGAGTACTCAGAGTCAGTTGGTGAGCCTCTTTTCTTTTCGGAGGACTCCTTTTACATTGATTTAGTATTTCAGTTGTTAGGATGATCGGGGGTCTTGTCCCGACATCCTTTTTTGTTTTAGAGGCTTCATAGACGAGTAGTCATAGTTCTTTAGTCTTGTATTTTAGATGTTTTGCTTTAAGACTTGAGTTGCCACTTTGGCTAATGTGAATGTTTATCCTTAAGCGTTCTAAGTTTGTTTGAGACAGTTGTTTTTAAAGTGTATTTGAATCCTTGTATTAATGCTTTAAGTCTTTCACTATAAGTTAAGTCAGGCAAAGGGTTCGCTTGGGGCCAGTAATGGTTCTCGAGTGCCAGTCCCACCTAGGGTGTAGACTCGGGAAATGATAAACTTGGTATTAGAGCTAGGTTCAAGAGTCCTAGGCAATCTATGAAGTCGTGTTTGTAGAGTCCTAGTTATCGGTGTGAAGCACACCACATCTATAATTAGAAGGTTGCAACATTTAAGAAATTCCTTCACTTCTTTCATAATCATTTTGTGCGATAAAGTTTGTCTCTATAAAGCCTCTTTCTAACTTGTACTTCCACGTGTATTTCAGTTAATCATGCCTCCACGAAGAGCTGTCAGAAGTCGTCTTGCTAGGCGTAACGTTGAGAAGCAAGGGGTGCCAAATGCATCTGAAGTGCAACCTCAAGGAGAGGTCACCAATGTTGAATTTCGGGAAGCAATCTGAATGCTAAGTCAGGTTGTGACCAATAAAGTTGGGCAACAAAGAGGGGCTCGACAGGAATAGGCTGATACTTTGAGTATCCGTGAGTTCTTAAGGATGAATCCTCCAATTTTCACTGGTTCAAGCACTATTGAGGATCCGGAAAATTTTGTTGAGGAATTGCAAAAGGTATTTGAGGTCATGCACATTGCCGATGCTGAGCGAGTTGAACTAGCTGCATATCAACTGAAGAATATTGCTAGGACTTGGTTTGACCAGTGGAAGAAGGGTAGAGCTGAGGGTGCACCAATTTCGACTTGGACGATGTTTGAGGAGGCTTTCTTGGGGCGTTTCTTCCCCCGTGAACTGAGAAAAGCCAAGGTACGGGAATTCCTTACTTTTAAGCATGATTCACTAAGTGTTTATGAGTACAGCTTAAAGTTCGCTCAACTTTCCCGATATGCTCCGGAGATGGTTGCGGATATGAGGAGTAGGATGAGTTTTTTTGTTGCTGGGCTATCTCGTCTGTTGAGTAAGGAAGGTAAGGCTACGATGCTAATAGGTGACATGGATATAGCAAGGTTGATGGTTTATGTGCAGCAGGTTGAGGAAGAAAAGCTGAGGGATAGGGAGGAGTTTAGAAACAAGAAAGCAAAGACATGGAATGAGTTTGGGCAGTAGAGAAATAATGTGAACCGTTCATCCTTTCAACAAAAGCAAAAGGGACCTTCTCTATCATCTGCTAGTGCACCTGCACCCAGGAACAAATGTGAGTACAATGGTCAGAATTCGCAGAACTTCAGGGCTAGACCTGCCCAATCTCAAGGTAGTATGGAACAAGGAGGTAACTGGGATCCTGCATGTGCTAAGTGTGGCAGGAACCACGCAGGTAAGTGTCGCGATGGCTCAACATGTTGTTTCAAGTGTGGACAAGAGGGTCACTTCATGAAAGAGTTCCCCAAGAATCGGCAAAGTAATGGGAATCAGGGCAATAGAGCCCAATCTTTATCAGTTGCTCCACCAGAAAGGGCTACACCTAGAGGAGTTACTTCCGGTACTGACGGAGTAGCAAACCGCCTTTATGCGATCACTAGTCGTCAAGAGCAAGAGAACTCTCCGGATGTTGTCACTTGTATGATCAAAGTCTTTACTCTTAATGTTTATGCTTTGCTAGACCCAGGAGCGAGTTTATATTTTGTAACTCCTTATGTTGCAATGAAATTTGACATTCTCCTAAGAAACTTTGTGAACCCTTTTGTGTTTCTTCACCGGTTGGGGAGTCTATTCTCGCTGAGTGAGTCTATCGTGATTATGTCATTTCCATCAATCACAGGAACACCATGGCTGATTTAGTTGAGTTGGACATGTAGATTTTGATGTCATTCTAGGTATGGACTGGCTTCATGCCTCCATTGATTGTAGAACTCGAGTTGTTAGGTTCCAAATTACTAATGAGCCAGTTATAGAGTGGAGTAGTAGTTCAGCAGTGCCTAAGGGTCGTTTCATTTCGTACCTTAAGGTGAAAAATTTAGTTTCCAAGGGTTGTGTCTATCACTTAGTCTGATTTAATGACTCTAGTGCTGAGACACCTCCTATTGAGTCAGTTCCAGTTGTGAGTGAGTTTCCAAAAGTCTTTGCTGATGATCTACTCGGAGTCCCTCCTGAGAGAGAAATAAACTTCGGTATAGATATTCTTCCAAATACTCATCCTATATCTTTTCCTCCATATAAGATGGCTCCAACAGAGTTGAAAGAGCTTAAAGAGCAATTGAAAGATCTCCTTGATAAGGGTTTTATTCGACCAAGTGTCTCACCTTGGAGGCGCTCTGGTCTTATTTGTGAGAAAGAAAGATGGTTCCCTTAGGATGTGTATAGATTACCGTCATTTGAACAAGGTTACTATCAAGAATAAGTATCATCTTCCGAGAATTGTTTGATCAGCTTCAGTGTGCTACCTGTTTGTGTGCTACCTGTTTCTCTAAGATAGACCTCATATTAGGCTACCATCAGTCAGGAGTAAGGGATTGTAATATTCCAAAGACAACATTTAGGACTCGTTATGGTCATTATGAGTTCCTAGTTATGTCCTTTGGTTTGACCAATGTGCTTTCAACATTCATGGACCTTATGGATAGAGTATTCAAGCCTTATTTAGATATGTTTGTTATCGTATTCATTGATGACATTCTAATCTATTCGAGAAATGAGGAAGATCATGCTAGCCATCTCAGAATAGTTCTCCAAACTCTAAAGGATAGGGATTGCATGATAAGTTCTCTAAATGTGAGTTTTGTCTTGAGTCTGTGGCATTATTGGGTCACATTGTTTCCGGTGATGGAATTAGAGTTGACACTCAGAAAATAGAGGCAGTACAGAATTGGCCTAGACCCACATCTCTAACTGATATTAGGAGTTTCTTGGGGTTAGCTGGATATTATAGAAGGTTTATAGAGGGGTTCTCGTCTATTTCATCCCCTTTAACCAAGTTGACTCAGAAAACAGTGAATTTCAATGGTCTGAAGCTTGTGAGAAAAGCTTTCAGGAATTGAAAAATAGGTTGACTATTGCCCCAGTATTGACCTTACCAGAAGGTACGCAAGGCTTTGTCGTATATTGTGATGCGTCTAGAGTTGGTTTGGGTTGTGTGCTAATGCAGAATGACAAAGTTATAGCTTATGCCTCCAGATAGTTGAAAGTTCATGAGAAGAATTACCCAACCCATGATCTTTGGCTGCCATAGTTTTTGCTTTGAAAATATGGTGCCATTATATTTATGGTGTTCATGTGGATGTGTTCACCGATCACAAGAGTCTTCAGTATGTGTTTAGTCAGAAAGAGCTTAATCTCAGACAAAGAAGGTGGTTAGAATTACTCAAGGATTATGATATGAGTATTCTTTATCACCCAGGTAAGGCTAATGTTGTTGCTGATGCCTTGAGTAGGTTTTCTATGGGTAGTACCACCTATTTTGAGGAAGTTAAGAAAGAGTTAGCAAAAGATGTGCACAGACTTGCACGCTTGGGAGTTCGACTAATGGATTCCACAGAGGGAGGAGTAGTGGTGATGAATGGGGTTGAGTCATCATTGTTGTCTGAAGTTAAAGAGAAACAAGAACATGACCCTATTTTTCTTGAATTTAAGGCAAATGTTCATAAGCAAAAAGTATTGGCTTTTGAACAAAGGGGAGATGGTGTATTGAGGTATCAAGGTAGATTATGTGTACCAAGGGTGGATGAACTCCAAGAAAGGATCATGGAAGAAGCTCATAGATTTATATATTCAATTTATCTGGGTTCCACAAAGATGTATCGTGACTTGAGAGAAGTGTATTGGTGGAGTAGTATAAAGAATGACATTGCAGAGTTTGTTGCTAAGTGTCTGAATTGCCAACAAGTTAAAGTAGAACACCAAAGGCCCAGTTGTATGGCTCAGAATATAGAACCTTAGGAATGGAGATGAGAGATTATCAATATGGACTTCATCACAGGTTTACCACGGTCTCGCATGCAACATGATTCAATTTGGGTGATTTTTGATAGAATGACGAAATCAGCCCATTTTTTGCAAGTAAAAACTACCCATACAACAGAGGACTATGCCAAGTTGTATCTTCAACAGGTAGTTAGACTTCATGGGTGCCAATTTAGATTATTTCGGACAGAGGTACGCAATTTACTGCACAGTTCTAGAAATCTTTTCAAAAAGGCTTGAGTTCAAAGATGAACTTAAGTACTGCTTTTCATCCTCAGACAAATGGTCAAGCAGAGCGTACTATTCAGACCTTAGAGGATATGTTGAGCGCTTGTGTGATTGATTTCAAAGGTAATTGAGATGATCACCTACCTCTTATTGAATTTCCTTACAATAGTGTTGTAATGACCCTAAAGGTCATTTTTGCCTTAATGTCTCCTTTCCGTCGTTTAGAGCATTCCTATAGCGACCCCAAGTCATTTATGACTTGCTGGCACTGACTGTTCGGTCACCTGGTCGTTCATTTGGGTTTTATTCCCGTTTCCCTATGTTGGAGATTTTGAAACTTGAATAGTTGACTTTAGTCAAAACTTCATGTAAATGACCTTAGAATGAAATTCTGACGGTTTCATCAGCTCCAGAATGGCTAGATAAGGCTAGCAACGTGGTTGGCACGAGTATCGAGGCCTTCGATGCAAGTTTGGAAGCATTAGACGTTTTAACCTTTGAAATTTGGCCTAAAGTTGACTTTGGTCAACATTCTTGGAAATCGCGCTCGGATGAAAATTCCTTTAAGGTGGTTAGCCTCGAAATGCTGAGTTTGGTCTAGAACGACCTTCGTTCGACTCCCGAGGCCTCCAGACTCATTCCGAGCCCCTCAGTGGGTTTTGGTTAAAAATGACCTTTGGGAGTGGGACCCACTTTTTATCGAGATGACCTCTAATGGAAATTCCAACTAATCCATTCAGTCCGGAACGTCAAATTTAGTGGTGTAGCTTAGTCCGTTTGCACGCACGGGATTTCGAATGAATTCCGAGCACCCCGTTGGAAACTTTAAAAACTAGCAAAAGCTGAAATCTGGTGTAGCCCATTTAGCGACCAGATTTTGGGCTTTTAACGACGAGAATTTTGGGCTTTTAGAAACTAGTTTCCCCTTTTAAAAGCCCAAATTCAGCTTTCAGCCTTCATTTTTAAAGTGTGATATCTTGAGCTATAGAGCTCCAATTTGGGTGATTCAAGAGGCTAGGTTGTGAGATCTTTCGAGGAGAACCCATTGGTGAGCCCGGAAGCTGCTTTGGGACCTTCGTTTGAGGTAAATTCTCGTTTTCACTTGCTGCCCTGGCTACTTTGTGAACTCAATTTGTGGGATATTTTGGGACTTGATTTCTCCTTCATTCTAAGACTGAATTTGATGATTCCAGTAGCTTATTTGAGTAGTTTTTCGAAGAGAACGTCGTGGTATTGTCGTAATTCACTGTAGACCTTCCGTTTCTGGTAAATTTACTGATTTCAGTTGCTATCCACTCTCTAGTTCTTAAGAAAATCCAGGTTTTGGCTGCATGTTGATATTGTGTTGTTTTCAAGACCCAAATTGTGTCCCATTTTGGAACACAAGTTTGAGGAGCTGTTAAGAACCTATTTTTGGGTTAAATTCCAAAATTTCCAGCGCGGGTTCCACTTTCCCCGTTTTGACCCCAAAATTGGTTTGTCTCTGTTTCATGCGATTTTAGTGTCCAAAAGACCGTAATAACATTGTGATTCTATTTTGGATAGAGTGGCAGCATTCCGAGGTCGTTCAAAAAGGGAAAGCTGAACAAGGTGACGGCGAAGAACCGTTACCCCATGCCTCGTATTAATGACTTGTTTGATCAGCTTCAGGTTGCCGCCATGTTTTCTAAGATTAATTTGAGGTTCGGGCACCATCAGTTGAGGATTAGAGCAGCGAACATCCCTAAGACCGCATTTAAGACTCGTTACGGCCACTATGAGTTCCTTGTGATGTATTTTGGGTTGACTAATGCGCCTTTCGCCTTCATGGACTTGATGACATGTGTGTTCATGCCATACCTTGATTCATTTGTTATCGTCTTCATTGATGACATACTGGTATACTCGTGGAGTCGGAGTGAGCATGAATAGCATTTGAGGATAGTGCTCTAGACTTTGAGAGATCAGCGACTTTATGCCAAGTTCTCAAAGTGCGAGTTTTGTCTTGAGTCTATAGTATTCTTGGGGCACGTGGTGTCCAAAGAGGGTATTAGGGTTGATCCGGCAAAGATTAAGGCTATTCGTGATTGGGACAGGCCCACTTCTGTTATTGAGGTTCGTAGCTTCATCGGGTTAGCGAGTTACTATAGACGGCTTATTGAGGGATTTTCTACTATTACAGCCGCTCTTTACTCGGTTGACTCGCCAGGATGTTCCCTTTGTATGGTCAGAGGAGTGTGAGATGAGCTTTCGGAAGCTCAAGGAGCTGCTTACTACCGCTTTTATATTGATGCTTCCAGTTGATGGTGAGGGCTTCACGGTATATTGTGACGCATCCGGCGTTGGTTTGGGTTGTGTATTGATGCAGCGAAGTCGGGTTATAGATTACGTGTCGAGGCAGCTTAAGCAACATGAGCGCAACTACCCCACCCATGACTTGGAGTTGGCGGCGGTAGTTTTTGCGCTTAAGATTTGGAGGCACTATTTATGTGGGGTTCGTTGTGAGATCTAAACTAATCATCGGAGTCTCCAGTTCCTTATGAACCAGAGGGACCTTAATTCGAGGCAACGTCATTCGATTGAGCTTCTGAAGGATCATGACCTCTCTATTCTCTACCATCCGAGCAAGGCGAATATAGTAGCGGACGCCTTGAGATGGAAGGCGGGGAGTATGGGTAGTCTAGCCTTCCTTTTTGTTTTAGAGCGACCGTTGGCTTTAGATATCCAGTCCTTAGCTAACCGGATGATCAGACTTGATATTTCAGATTCCAAACGGGTGTTAGCCTATGTGGGAGTTCAGTCATCTTTGCTTGATCTGATCCGTGGTCATCAGTTCGAGGATGAGTCCTTAGTGGCACTTAGAGATAGGGTGCTGACAGGTGATGCTAGATAGGCTACCTTAGATTCGAATGGGGTTTTGAGATTCGATGGCCAGTTATGTGTTCCGAGAGGTGGGGGTTTGATTAAACTGATCCTGAGCGAGGCCCATGATTCCATACATTCTATCCATCCGGGTACAACTAAGATGTATTGTGATTTGAGGCAGCATTATTGGTGGAGAGGTATGAGGAGAGATATTTCCAACTACGTATCCCGTTGTTTGTGTTGCTAGCAGGTGAAGGCCGAGCATTTGAGGCCTGATGGTGAGTTCTAGAGATTATCCATTACGGAGTGGAAGTGGGAGTATATCACTATGGACTTCATTGTGGTGTTGCCTCAGACTTCTAAAGGTGTTGACAGCGTTTGGGTCATCGTGGATCGATTGATCAAGTTAGCACACTTCTTTCATATTCATACTACCTTCAGTGCCAAAAGGTTGGCTCGTATCTACATTCGAGAAGTGGTTATCTTCATGGCGTGCCTGTTTCTATCATTTCAGACCGGGGTTTACAGTTCACTTCCAGCTTTTGGAGGGCTTTTCAGAAGGAGTTGGACACCCGTGTCCACCTTAGCACAACATTTCCCCCACAGACGGATGGCCAGTCAGAGCGTACTATTCAGGTCCTTGAGGATATGTTGCTGGCTTGTGTTATAAGCCACGGCAGTGTCGATCATCTTGCCCTTGGCACTTGCTCGATAGTCCCAAGGGACTGCTTTAGTGTCATACTCGGGCTTCTTAGCAACTAGAGTGGTCACTACAACTCTTGGGAGATATGTTTGGACAGTCAGAGGTTCCCTTAGTTGAACAGTGATAACAGGTTGCGCCGAAGATGTCATGGCATGCGCTTCATCTATGTTTGGATAGTCGGGGGTCCCATATTCGTCATCCAGAGTAACCATGTTGACTTCCCGATTCTCATGGTTTGGCAAGGGATTGTTGTTCACATTGGGAGGTGCTGGAGTGCATTTGATTACTCCTCTCCTGATCAAAGACTCGATTTGGTTCTTCAAACCATAACAATCTTCTGTGTCGTGTCCCTGGACTCCCGAGTGGTAAGCACATCGCTTGTTCCCATCAAAATTACGAGGGATTGGATTAGGAAGTTTTCCTCCAACTGGTTGCAGCACTCCCGCTGTCCTCAACCTCTTAAACAATTGAGCATAGGGTTCAGCAATTGGTGTGTAAGCACGAGCATTTCTAGCTTCAGGATTTGGACGTGGTCTCGGTGCATATGCTGGTCATTTGGTGAATTGGTGCTTGGACAAGGGACATATGTCTTGGAGGATTTTGGTATGCTGGTGCTCGGGGTGGGTTATAGTGTGGTTAGGTATTATACACTGGGACGTATGAAGTATGCGCAGCGATTTGGGGATTATTGGGGTATCGGTGAGATGGTCCTCCTGGTTGGTAAGTGACAGCTGAAACATCCTCTCTTTTCTTTTTTATGCCGCCAATGGAACCCAATTGTATAGACCTACTTGCAGCTTGCAATGCGACCATAGACTGAATCTTCCCAGATTTAACATCCTCATCTATAAAGTTTCCCATCTTGACCAATTCTGCAAACTTCTGACCCATCATTGACATCATCTTGTCAAAGTAGATACCTTCTTGAGCTCGAATAAAGTACTTCGAGAGCTCACTCTCATCTAGTGGTGTTTACACCCTCGCCGCCTCAGTTCTCCAACGTCGTGCATATTCCTGGAAATTCTCAGATGACTTCTTCTGTATATTGGCCAATGAGAATCTGTCAGCAGTAATTTAGTATTGAATCTGAAACGAGTCATGAAGTCCTCGGCCATTTCCTGCCAGTCACGCCATTTGCGAGGGTCTTGGCGGGTATACCAGGTTAATGTTTCTCTAGACAGACTCCGAATGAACAACTTCATCCTCAACTTCTCATTTCTCCCTACACCGACTAACTTGTCACAGTATGCCCTTAAATGTGCGTGAGGGTCACCTTTTCCATCGAACATGTCAAACTTCGGTGGTTTGTACCCTACCGGCATGTCAATGTCTGGATGGATGCATAAGTCATCATAATCTAGACTTTCTGTCCCTCTAGTGACTTGTAAGCTTTTCAATGCTTTTCTCAGACCCTGAAGCTGGGCATTTATCTACGCATCTTCTTTCAACCGAGCATCTTTCTCCATTTCTTCATATTGATCGACCTCGTATGGGACATTAACCACAGCTGACATAGTGAAGGTAGGAGCCCCATCGGCATATACGGGTGGAACATGTGGCTCATAAGGAGCGGCGACATGTGCCCCAAGTATCTATTGCATTGTAGGTATGGTAGGGTCGTGGTTGGAAAGGTTGGGAACGATCCTGACTGCGGTTGGAGAAGCTGGTGGTACTTGACCGTGAGTAGGAGCGCGTTGAGTTTCTTCTGGTTGATTTGGCAAGTCAGCTTTTGCGAAGTAGATAGGCATCTTGAAAGTAGGGAAAGTGGCAGCCGATAGTTTGGCCAAGTCTCGCACTTGGCGTAATTCTTCCCTCAAGATCTCGAGTTCTTGCTCCATGTGATCCATTTTCTCTTTATTTTGGATGTCTATCATGTTTCGAGAACCTTCGGGGTTCTCAATAGGTATCATTATGTTTGCAACAGCGTTAAAGTCGTCGTTATCAGTCATCTTTCTTTTTGATCGAAGGTTGTATCGTGAGTCAGCCAGTTTGCAAGTCGACACAAATCAACGTACTTTTGGGGATAAATGACGAAAAAGAAAAGAAAACAAAGAAAATAAAGGAAACTATGTTAGTTTGGAAAATATTGAAAGTTGTAACAAATAAGTAGATGTAACACATATATACGCCAATTCGGCGACATTCAAAGCGCGTCCTTATATAGAACCTCTTTTTGCCTGAGGTAGGCCTACGTTGCAATTAATTTGATAATAAATGATCCATTTAAACACATTTTGGATTTGGAGCAAACATAACTTCATTGATTACATAGTTTGGCTGTTACAACGATGTAGGCGGTCGGAAGCCTAAGAAATGAAAGTACAAGGGCGGCCATAAGGAATACAAGAGGGATAGGTCATACGGCCTTTTGAGGAGCTTATGAGGGAATTCAAAGAAGAAAGATGATCTACGGCCAGGTTGGGGCATCGTCATCATCATCTCCCAAGTCATAGTAAGTCCCCGGCTGATACTCTGAGGATTCGTCGATTTTCCATTCCCAATTGTTTGAATCTTCCCTTTTATCAAACCATATGGAACCATATTCCGAGTGAGCGTCTTCTACTATTGGAACATGTTCATCCTCTATATGCATCACTCATCCATCTCTAAGGTCATACAAATTAGGGTCATCCTCTGAGTATTCTTCTGGATCATCTTCCATCTCCTCAGTTGGCTCTCTAGGATCCTCTTCTGGGTCTTCCTCCATCTCTTCATTTGGTTCATCATCAACTGCCTGTATGAGATGGTCGTAGTGATGTACATGAGGTTCAATAGCTCCATGCCAATTTGATTTGACCTTTGAGTGTCTGTGAACCCCAAGATTCCCTCATAGCTAGGCCTAGCGAGAATTCCTCCTTTCATAAACCAAGTATAATATTAAGGCGTGCACCACGATTCAACCCCCATGTCTGAGTCAAGAATACCGCACCATCCTTGTACCAAAGCAGCGATCCTTTCGATCAGAATTCTTCCTTCATAATTGACCTCTATCAATGCCATATTTGACCCTAGAGGAACGCCTTGGGTAATCCCAAACTGCCGGAGGACTCTTAAAGGTGCGTAGGGCTGGAAGCCTTGCAACGATAGTCGCCATTGAATGTGGTTCCCTGTGACGTGGGTCAGGAAAATGCGCCAACCATATTCATCATTTGGGGCATCCCACATGCTCAATCTCGTTGCATGGCTTTTGATTTTGTTGCATAAGTCTGCTTCAGCGCCATTTTCTGCATGTCTTTGATAAAAGTGTTCCAACACCCAAATCTGCAGCAACAAGTTACTTCCTTTAAAGTGATCATATCCTCTAGAGTAGAGGGATAATGATCGAAATATTTCTGCCAAGATCATGGGTACGATGGTCACTCTAATAGGTCTCCTAAACATGAAGATGACCATAGGCAGTAGGTTGATGTCGACACACCATTTTTTCTTTGGGAAAATCATAATACCCAAAAAGGCCGTCACAAAGACAATAGCCCTGAGTCTTTCCCAATCAACCCTGGAGATGAAGAATTCTTGATGAAACCTATCATAGCTATCTCGACGACCGAACCTTTTAAACAGATAATCCAACTTGACCCATCCTTCATAAACTCTTCACAAACATTGGCCTACCCTCAAACCCAAAGACTGGAGAAAACTGATTCCTGATGTAGTGCGCGGGGCCAAAGGTACTCTGCCAGCCAACGGTAAGTCAGCAATTTGACTTATCTCTTCCAATGTTGGTGTGATTTCAAAATTTGTGAACTGGAAGATCACAGTTGTTGGTTGCCAAAATTCAATCATTAGAGTAATAAGTGACTTGTTTGCCTCCACATTCAGCAGACCAATTAACGACCCTAAGAGTAGCATAATCTCATTTCCGTAGGCCACTCGGATGTTTCCCCACCATTCTTCCAAAGTTCGGGGGATCTCAGTCATCATCCTGATATCAGGAAGGTTTTGGTTGATTTGCATCTGAAAGAAAGGGTAAAGGGTATGATGAGTTTATTTGCTCCAAATCCATTAAGTGTTTAAATTAGGATGATTTATATCAATTTCACACAAAGTTTATGTCGTTGAGTTTTAAAGAAGAAACTCATTGACATTTGGGTGGTTTCCTAAATGCAACGACAATATCGTATACTATCTTGCCTAAGGCTATGCAACATGACCTATTTTAAAGAGTAAGATTGTTTCCTAGATGATTGAGAGTGAGACTGAGTAATTGCAAGAAGGTGCACTATCTTAATTGCACCAACTCTGAAACTAAGGAATCCAAAGAGAGTTTCGGAGGAGTGCAGGAACACCCCTCGCGTGTACAGTGTGTGCATGTACGGCCAAGACTCGATAGAACATGCAAATGACAATGTAGGGAAAGCAGTAACAAGTGGTGTCTTAAAACAAATAAGGAACACAAACTTGGATTTCACTTGCGACCTTTCAGTCAAAGCAATATATCAATAGCAAGCTGAAAAATAAACACGTAATCACAAATATTGTTCATAAATTGAGTTTTTCTAAGGTTAAAATCTAAGTAAGGTCCCCAGCGGAGTCGCCAAGCTATCGCATCCTATTTCGAACTAGCCGAAACAGTTCACAACATAATATAGCTGACACTTTGATTTTGGAAAAAAATTTGTTTTGTTTTAGAGTCGCCACCTAAATTTTAAGGAAAATATTAGGAAAATCATTTTTTTAATATGTAAATGTAAACTCTATTTTGATTTGTGAAACCAGTGAAATTCTGAGTAAGAATTTTGGTTACTCGAGGAAAAAGTATTAAGCACCCCTCAGAGCCTATCCGAAGATGGTCCTTAAACTCAATTTAAGAAATTATGATTAGGAAAACTTGTTTATTTATTTGCTTTTAATGATTAAATGATAAGTTATTAGTTAGTTTAAGAAAAGGGTACAATACAAGGTACGACATATATATGTCTTATAAAATATATTTAATAGTAGTATTGTAAAATAAATAAATAAATGTACTTAAATATATGATATATTCATATGTAAAAATATATATAGGTAGGTGTATCATAATCAAATTATCTTAAAAATATATAGGTGTTGAATTTGCGAAAATCTATCATCTTATTAAGAAGTAAAAATAAGATAATATGTGGTAATATGTGACGTGTAATTTGAATGAAAATATATAGAATGGAGTTTTCTAAAATATAAAATAAAATAAATGATACTAGATGTTAAAATATTAAAATATTATATAAAGGTTTGTGATCTTAAATATGTTTATTATAAAGTATGGTATATATATGTAAGTTGTTTAGAACATATGAACACTTATTATTTATTTACATGTATAGACAAATTGACGATAGATCATGTGTAGTAAAGTAATATGTATATTTAAGTGTATGCATTTATAAATTATAAAAAAATAAAATAATAACATTAGTAAAAGAGATAGTAGATAATAATAGGTTATGTGGAGAAAATAAAAAAAATATAAAGTATATACCTTTATATGTATGACATATATATGTATATGCCTTGTATTTGAACATGTTGGCATATCTTTATATGTATGACATATCTGTATGTGCCTTGTATTTGAACCTGTTAGCATATCTTGTGTTGAGCAGTAAACTAAAGCTTTGACGTCAAGAATTCTACTTTAAACTTTCTCGAACCTCAACTCGAAAAAAGAAACGAAAACAGAGAACAATGATAATAACTTTAAAATCTGTTGCCCTTTCTCTATTGCTGGGTGATTTTTGTTTTTAAAGAGAACCAAAGTTTTCTTCTTTATAGCCGATTTGGGGCCTCTACTACGTTCAAAAAAATAAGTGATGGAACCTTACACCCATCAGATTAAAGGGACAACTTGCCCAAATCCGATGGTTCTTCACGCCTTTCGCCTTTTTCAGGCGTAGCAATGCCGGTGGTAAGGCTTTTGAGGTCTGTTTTGGTTCATAAAAGATGATGGAAGGGATGTAAAGTTGATAGGAAGAGGCTATGATTGATGGAAGGCGAAGGGGGATGGTGTTGGAGACCGCCGGATATTGTTGTTTTCTGGCGGTCTATAGCCGTTTTCTTTGGCAGACCTGGGAAAAGGGCGAAACGTCTGGGGAAGAAGGAACTTGGGGAAGGAGAAGCGTGATTTCCTGGGAAAAGAAGAAGATTGAGGCGATGGGGGATTGTACTATTTATATATATATATATTTATATATATATAAATAATGGTAAAAGCTTAATTAACTAGGAGGCCGTTAGATTTAATCGTAGGGTCAAGATTTAAACTAAAGAAACACAATTTGTGTGCTCGCCTACGTGGCATACATGGATTGGCCGGTTTAAGGAAACTTGGATTGCCAAAATTATTCAAATTAAATTCATTTAAATTAAAACCTCTCCTTTATTAAATAGTCATAATTTATGAAATTAAAAATAATTATTTTGCAAGATTAGCTTGTTTGATAAAATTAGTCACTCTTAAAAATTAAATTAATATAAATTAGTAACTCATTAATTAAATAAGCTTTCTAATTTTAATAAATGTACGAAAAATATCCATTGCGACAAAATAAAATTATATTTGAACACAACTAGATTCAATTCTTCAAGAACGACACTTATTAAAAAAATGAGAAAGCAAGTAGTGATATAATATATTTAATTTTTATAAGAAAAAAAATGAAATAAATTTATGAGGTAATAAATAATTAAAAATATTTTCGTGTTCCTACAATTAATTTCATAACACATAAATTATTATTATTATTATTCTTAAAATGTGGAGAGCCAAAATTGGGTGTCAACAGCCATCATGGGTAGAAAGGATCATACTTTTTATATAATTGCTTAGTGTTTTTTAGCATAGACTAGTGGATCCTCTTAGTTGAGGCGTTCTATATGACGGCAAAGTATCAAAGTATAGGACAATTCTAGCAGAGTGGGCGAGACGTTGTATCATCACTTAGGCTCATAGTGGTGGTTATCGGTTAGAGAAACTTCCACAATATAATATTACTTTATTATATGAGTAAATTGAGTTGTTATTGTATCTCTTTAATACATTGAGTTATCACCTCTTGTTTTAAATGCTTTGTATAAACTGCACCTTTATTGTTGTTTTTACTTTGCATTTGAGTTGAGTTTATTCATGAGTTGAGTAAAGCTAAGGTAAGTGTTCTTTTCAGATTCCTTTCAAGCGTATGTCTGGTTTAGTATTCCCTCGCATACTCGTACATTCAATGTACTGATGTCATTTGTCCTGCATCATTTTATGATACAGACACAGGTAACCAGGATTAGCATCCAGCACCTCGTTGATCCAGTTGAGCACTCAGAGTCAGTTGGTGAGCCTCCTTGCTTTTCGAAGGACTCCTTTTACATTGCTTTAGTATTTCAGTTGTTAGGATGATCGGGGGTCTTGTCTCGACATCCCTGTTTGGTTTAGAGGCTTCATAGATGAGTTTTCATAGTTCTTTAGTCTTGTATTTCAGATGTTTTTCTATAAGACTTGAGTTGCCACTTTGGCTAATTTGAATGTTTATCCTTAAACATTCTAAGTTTATTTGAGACAGTTGTTTTTAAAGTGTATTTGAATCCTTGTATTAATGTTTTAAGTCTTCCGCTATAAGTTAAGTCAGGCCAAGGGTTCGCTTGGGTCCAGCAATGGTTCTCGTGTGCCAGTCCCACCAAGGGTGTAGGCTCGGGATGTGACAGTTTTCTCTTCAACACTTTTACTATACATATGATCTTGGAAAATCTTATTTCACTGTCTTGTTCTTGATTCTTTAAATAATTATGCTAGTGTCCTCCCTTACTTACTCAGGACATTCCATGTATTGACGCATATATTTTCCTGCACTGCATCTTTTCATGATTTAGATTCCGACATTCGCACTCAGATTTGTGGCTAGTGAGGTTGCAACTTACTTCTAGGTGATCCCTCCTCATTTGGGGACTCCATTGTTTTAAACTATCACCTCATTTTCTTATGTTGTCTTTATTTTGAGGTAGCTGGGACCCTGTCCCGGTAAACTTGTTTCCTTCGATTTAAATGTTAGAGGCTTATATATTTCAGACATTAGTTGTCCAGTCATCATGGATTTGTTGACTTCCTTATTACGACTTATTACACATATGTTTCAGCTTCCACATTAGTTTTATATGATACGCTTTGATATGTTATGCCAATGGTTAGTTTGGGGCCACTCGTGGTTCCAAGTATCGTGTCTCGACTGGGGTGTGGATCCGGGTCGTGACAGACTTACTCTATAATACTTTTTTTTAATATATGTAGTTTCTAAATACATAAATTTTATTTCAAAAAGATTGAAGATTCTACATCTGAATTCGCACCACACATTAGTTAATTTGACACTCATACTTTGAATCAAGCCAAATAAATTAAAACAGAGGAAAAGAAATAGTAATTAACTAGAAATATTTCATAGCAAATTCTTGAGGTACACTAGTCATGTCCATGCTATCACATATTATATATACTAGATTGGCCATGATCCGTGCCAAGCATAGGCCCAACATGCTTGATTTTGATGTTATTTTTTTACTGCAACAATATAACTTAAAACAGTTCCATTTCATTTAGCAAAATGACTTTGTACTAACACGGGTAAGAAAATAACGTTCTCATGAACATTGTGAGAAAAATATAAGCTCATATCTATGCCTTTGAACAATATTAATCATGTTTAAATTTTGCATCAAGATTAGATAAAATCAATCACTGATTCATACTAAAATAATAATCACCTGATCTAGAAGTTTTATTATAGTAAGTTCATAAAACTATCCATAAATCAAATGTATATACTACATATCAAAACATGTGCTATTACATTTTATCTCTACTCTGACAAAGGTCAGTAGTAGTCAACAATATTCTTCAACTAAAATATTCAGTACTGAAATAAAGTAAAAATATGTGGCAATTAGGATCCATCACCTTCCATAGACATCGTTATCATTAATACTTATAAGCTGCAAGAACCATTGGATTAAAAATAATAATAATAATCAGCAGAAGCGTTCCACAAGAAATCATGATCTATTTTTCTTGAATCCATTTTTGAAATTGATTTCCCCCCAAATATCTAGGAACTTAATAGCAGGGAAAATATTATCATGCGAAATCATCTTAAAAGAAACAAAAAAGGTTACTGCATCTACATTGCTCTACTTTATTGACTAAACAATTGAACAAATGTCATCATGTACAAGAATCTTTGGGCATTTCAAAAATGAATTGGGACTAACATATTGTTTTCTTGCACAAAAACTAACCAGTTCAATCTTATGCCTCAACCTTTATCCTATTTTTTTTTTATTATCTTCCTTCCAATTCAACACATCTTTTAGAGTAAGGAAAAAGAGAGATACTTGTCACTGTAGAACTACCATTTGATTAACAGCTTAAACAGAATAACAAAAACAATGTTAGTTCATGAGTGGGATATCACATAGACAACATTTTAATTTATTGTTACAAGTATTACATAGACAATGTTCACAACAATTTTTTTCATGAAGTAACAAATTTTGTATTGATAATTGCGCAGAAAACAACCATATACACATGTGAATAACACAGACTTAATTCACCCTAATATAACATCCCTGGAGAGTAATAGAACACATTTTACTCCTTTCGTCTCAGTTTATTTGTATTACTTTCCTTTTTAGTTGGTTTAAAAAAGAGTGCCTCTTCACTTTTTTAGCGACTCTTTAATTTTAACTTTCCATATGACATGTGTAAGATCAAAATGTCATTTTGTTACATTCTATATATTTTTAGTCTAAAATCACAAAATTCAAAAGTCTTTATTACTTTCTTAAACTTCATGCCAAAATAATTCATAGTCATTGTCACACTAACTCATCAAAAAGAAATTTCACTTGACAACACACGCAATACCAAAAAAATAAATTCTCAACCTAGTTGATGCATGAATAGAGTCTTGCTTCAAGTGCTGATTCCATCCTGCATTGTTCTTGCACCTATTTATAACATTCTTGTTGAGTCAAATAGAATTTACCATGTCATTATCGTTTGATTTCATACAAATAGACAGAAGTTGGCACTGCAACACTTTGTAATTGAGCTGCAGTACTGCTGACTAGCTCATTAGAAGGCGCAAGGCAAAATGTCGATTGTAGTGCTAAAATTTGACATAAAAAACACTTCTTATTAACCTTCACCAACTACATGAAAACCACTTGCATAATTAACATACTTAGACTAGCTTAATAAGTACAAGCACCACTAAGACATAAAAAATAAACTTATTACAAGTACAACTAATAAAGCCAATTGTAGAAAACATAAACCCCCAAGTACACTTTCATATATGTGTACTAATCACCTTTGCTTATAACATCACCATTTTCCTTAACACCGTTATCTTTTTCGTTTACACCATCAGCAGTAGCAGTTAATTCTTTCTTTTTCTCGCGATCCTTCTCATCCGCCTTTGCTTTCTCTTCTTCCTCAGCCTTCAATTTTGCTTCCTCTTTTGCAATTTCAAGAGCTTTAATCAATCTCTCTAAGCAAGTGTCTGCATTTTCCTTTGAGGACTTGGGCATCAAATTCTCAGCAATATCAGCAGGAGTCGTATTAGTTTCCTCCAATAAGCGGCAAATCTCAGGAAAGTGAACATGAGATTCAACAACGTCAAGATAATTATGTGCAAGAACTTTGAACGATTCAAAGCAACAGTAGGATAGGACAATATGTTTATCCATCCTTCCCCTCCTAATTAGAGCAGGATCAAGCTTCTCCACATAGTTGGTAGTGAAGATGATAAGCCTTTCACCGCCAATAGCTGACCATAGACCATCAATGAAGTTCAAAAGTCCAGATAAAGTTACCTCACTTTGCTTTTCTTTCTCCTCTCCTCCCTTTTTCATCTTCTCCTTGACGGCATCTTCCTCATTTTTATCTTTATCTTCTTTCTTCTTCTTATTCTTCTCTCGTTGACCTGTAAGCTCAAGGGAACAATCAATGTCTTCAATCACAATAATAGATTTACCTGTAGTGTCTATCAGCAATTTTCTTAGCTCGGTATTGTCCTTAACCGATGTCAGCTCAAGATCATAGATGTCATACTTCAATAAATTAGCCATAGCAGCAATCATGCTAGATTTACCCGTTCCCGGAGGACCATAAAGAAGAAAACCACGCTTCCACGCCTTGCCAACCTTGGCATAATAGTCTTTTGACTTGCTAAATGTTTCGAGATCATCTATAATCTCTTGCTTCTTCTTAGGATCCATGGCTAGAGTATCAAATGTTGATGGATGCTCAAATACTACTCCACTCCACATCCTCCCTCCCCTGTATCTATAACCACCTCCATCTCCCTTATTGTTTGTGTACAACTTTCTCTGTCGTTCTTTCACAGATATCGCCTTCCCTTCATCCAATACGTACTTCAAGTATGAATTTGTGATAAGGTCGCGATTCTTTTTGTGAAACTTGAGCTTGAAATACCTCTTCTCATCCTCCCTATACAAAGATATTGTTTGTCTATTGGCTGGTTTTTGGCTCGAAATCCACCAAACCTTCTCGCCTTTATATTCATCGGTTATCTCCTCATGATCATCCATGGTTAGGACAAGAGATTGACCATTTTTCGCTGCGTTGGCTTTGAGGCGATTAGCTTGTGTGCTCGAGCTCTTGCTAAGGTACCTTTCAATCGTTACGTAAGCTTTGCTCCGCTCAAACCACCCTTCTGTTTCAAGTTCATAAAAAGTAATGTGCATATAAGGATAGAAATAGCTCACAAGTTTATCGGTATACTTCCTAATATGACCACGAAGTTCGTGAGGAAAATAGTTTTGGTACATGGTCCAGGTGAACATGATTGCTGCAATGGTTGGACCCAACTGAGTCCAAACATCTTGCATCATCTTGACGTTATTAGGAGTATTCAAAGTGTATGTGAATGTTGTTATGGCCTCCTATATATAGAGAAAGCCAGAGTGGGGCATGCACAATGCTTTTAAGAAAACACAGAAAGATATATTGTGTCATTATTTTTTTATGATAGACTAAAAAGGAAAGTATATCACATAAATTGGGACACGGACCTCTCGACTTGATTCGAGATTCAACTCCCGGGCCTGAGGTCGGGTCGGAGTCGGATTCCGATCGGGGTGTTGGGTCCCGGATCAGGATTCGAGGTTGGATCCTAGGTCGAGTGTCGTGGTAGGGTTCCGGGTCGGGTGACAAAGTCAGGTTTCGAGTTGAGAGTCGAGGTCGGATCGGTTCCCAAGTCAAGTGTTGGGTGTCGGGGTCGGATCCAAGTCAGAAATCAGGTCCCGGACCAAGAGTCGGAGTCGGGTCTCGATTTGGAAGTCGGGTCTAGGTCGGGTCTCGAGGTCAAGTCCTAAATAGGATCTCGGGGTTGGATCCTGAATTGATTATAGGGCGTGTCCAATGCCTTTAAGACAAGATAAAAAGACTTATTTTGTCATTCTTTTTTTTACAAACTAAAAAGAAAAGTACATCACATAAATTGGAACCATGTTTCTATTGCCAATTTTGAAATACTGTTCATGTCCTGATTAATAGATTCTAATTCATATATAATTAGGTCCCTTGAGAACTAGGAAGGTTAAATTAAGATTAAGCTCCAATAATGCGTATTGTCTTCTTCCAAGTGGACCATATATATATATATATAAGATGTCATTGCACTTACGTATGGACGAGAGAATTATGACCCATATATCATCTAAAATAAGATGTTTTAAATCATCTGGTACTCGGTATACAAATCACACGTAAAGACCAAACGGGGTGAATCGAAAACGTTAAATCAAAAATTAAGGTCAAGTGATTCAGGAAAATAACATAATGAGGACTATAGATATCAAGAGTAACAATAAAGGAAAAATTAATACCTTTTAATAAATAATTACAGATTTTAGTGATATTTTTTATTTATTACCATTTATAGTAAATACATATCAATACTATGATAAATCTGCAATATGTATTAAAAGTGAATTATGTATTATATGTATTATCACTGTTTTAAAATATATTATGCTTGTTTGGTAACAAATTGACACATTGTATTAAAATGTGAGATAAATGTATTATCCATCAATAAAACTTGTATTATATGTGTTTTATAAATTGTTCACTGTAATATGTATTAAAACTGTATTATAAATGTATTAAAAGTGATCAAGTGAAAAAAAATGTTATTACTATAAATAATAAATATTTTCTTAATATAATATATGTACGTAAGTTTCCCCGAAAAAAATATCCTAATTAGGAGGAAAATCGAACGAAAAGTTAACCTTGAACAAATTAAAGTATATTTGTTTGTTAAACCAAGTCTTTCAACAAATTATTTTTATTCACCCCTTTGTTGGTACCAGCTAGCATTAAGTAATTGTCTTTGTTTAAATTAATATAATACATATAAGACGACCATTTGTGTTTAGGTAAAGCAATTAGTATGTACAATTACCTGGAAAATGCACTTTCTATCAATGTGTTAAAGTATTATTGTGCGAAGTATATTTTCTATAATGGTTGTCACTATTATTAACAGTTTCCTGGAAGCTACTTAAGGTAAAACACGTGACTCATAAAGTAAAAATATCTTGACTTATACAATATTGGTCTTTCTAAACTATGGCATGCGTCATGCATACTATTTCATAGGTAAGGTCACTTCCATGAAAATGTTAAATACCTTGACTTACAACAGTCTTTGAAAACAATAGTATATACATCGTTTGTTTTAGTTCATTTGTCTTACTTTTCTTTCTAGGCTGTTTTAAAAGGAATTTTCCTTTCGTTTTTTCTGGACAATTCTTTAATTCCAACTTTATGTTTGAGATCATAACATTAAAGGGTATTTTTGTACTTTTTAATACATATTTTTAATTTAGGTCCAAAAGATTCAAATCAAAACAAAAAACATAAAATCAAAGAAACTTTAAACTAAGTCAAAACTAGAAAAACAAATTAAAATGGATGGAGTACTTAAAAATCAACGTACAATGTTATTACTAAACTACTAGAAATTAGAGCAAATGTGTACTATTGATCAGTGTTTCAAAGAGATTTTCAGGGTGAGTCCCGGGGCGGACTAACCAAAAATGTTTCGTAGTGCAAATTAAAGGTATATTTCTTTTATATAGAAGGGAATAGAGACGAGCTTAGACTCAATCGGCAAATTGACTGATTTACCCTTCTACTTTAATTTTCTCTATTATGTTTAGTATTTTCTTTGTTTCAATTTACTTATCTAACTTTCTTTTATAGTATGTCATGTATTTTATATATGTATAAAAGAGAACTCTAGGCACGCCTACATGGCACCACCACAAACTAGAATTCTCTTTTTATTTATTTATTTCCAAAACTAGCCTTCCTCTTTCATGAAAAGTTGTGACTTTCATGAAAAGTTGCAATTTTTATGAAAAGTTGTGAGTTTGATGAAGAGTTGCGACTTTTATGAAAAGTTGTGACTTTAATGAAAAGTTGCAACTTTAATTTTATGAAAAATTGTGACTTTTATGAAAGGTTGTGACCTTTCCGATAAGGCATTATTAGCATTTGTTCACTCTACCCTTTGTTGTCTATAATTAGAGGAATTTCCTCTCATTTTAATTTTAAAACAACAAAAAAATCTGATCTTCTTCTTCTGCACAATAAAATATTTGTATACTTTGCTCCTGCTGAGTGGCTCACTGACACCATTGTTTTTGTATCAATATATTGGTGAATGGAATCGTTCTGTGTTGAGAGGATCTATTCCTTTAAACCCGAGTACTAAAGGAGAATAATTTCCTTAAGGGGACATTGTATATTCAGTGGGCTCAAGTTTTTCCATTCTGTTTCATTCTACTGTTACAGATCTTGGTATGTTTTTTTACAATCATTCATTTTACTTATGTTATTAATTATTGTTCTTGAGTATATGTTTTAAACTTTGTTGTTTATGTTTTTTGCAAAGTTATTGTTATAAGTATTTGTTAGTACAGATTAAATAACACACGTTAATTGAGTATTCACACTAGTTTTCTCTACTGAAATTGTTGAAGGTACGATTAAAAAATTCTTAAAGATCTATATTACCATCTCTTGAAGATAAAATTCAAATTTGGTATTACATTGAAAGGACATAAAGACATTAAAAACCTTATCGCACCTTGATGTGCGAAGTGAACTAGGAAAAAAGACAAGAATTAATAAACTTTTGACTTGAGTTCAAGGATGTGTCGAATGACCTATAGAGGAATATGACTAGACTGGAACCTCTTTTAATCCCAAAGACATAGATAACTACATAATCAATTAATTGCTCATATTTAATATGAAGTATGGACAAATTCTCAAATTTACTTCAAGTTGTAAATACTTTTCTTGAAGTAATAGATGAGTTTTTCGACATTGCGATTGGAATAGAAGTGTAGTTTCAAATTGAACTCCATCATTCTGGTCTGTTGATTTTTAAAAAACATCTAAACAAACTGAATAGTATTGTGTAATATTTTTCCCTTTCAAGTATATATAATAAGTTGAATTGTTGTCCAATATGATACATTCTCCCTTTAATTTTTCATTTTAATAATTACTTATGATACATTTAAATGGAGAACTTTAAAATGATATATGTAAAACAAAAGGTAGGTCTGAACTTTTCTACACATTAGAATTATAATATTTTTATATCTCAGGTTGATGTTCATTTGATTCTCCAAAAATATCAAATAGTAACACTTCCTCGAAGTAAAAGGATAAATTATAAAATCAAATTAAAGAGATTGATTTAAGGATAAATGATAAAATGTTATAATTAATATTTTTCATTACATTATTAATGTTCGTTACTACGTAATTTTGTATGTAAGATAATAAATATAGTGTTTTAGTTTTAATTATGGATAGATTTTAAGTATTATTTTATAAAATTCCGTGATATTAAATTTCCGCGCGATATTAAAAGAGAACCCTAGGCCTGCCTACGTGGCGCCACCACAATCCAGGATTCCCTTTTAATTTATTTATTTCCAAAACTAGCCTTCCCCTTTCATGAAAAGTGGTGACTTTTATGAAAAGTTGTGACTTCAATGAAGAGTTGCGACTTTTATGAAAAGTTGTGACTTTTATGAAAGGTCGCGATCTTTCCGAAGGGTTGCAACTTTTCCAAATAGTCGTGACCTTTCCGATAAGGCACAATAAACATTTGTTCACACTACCCTTTGTTGTCTATAAATAGAGGGATTTCCTCTCATTTTAAAACCACAAAAATTCTGAACTTCTTCTTCTTCTTCTTCTGCACAATTAAACATTCATGTGCTTTGCTCTTGTTAAGTGGCTCACTGACACCATTGCTTATGTTACCGTTCCTGGTATTTATTTTTACAGTCATTAATTTATGCTTATGTTATTAAGGATAAATGATAAGTTGCTATATTTTCATTTTCCTTTACATTATTAATGTTCGTTACTACGTAATCTTGTATGTAAAATAATATAGTGTTTTAATTTTAATGAAGGGTAGTTTTTAAGTATTATTTTATAAATTTCGTGATATACTTCCTAATATGACCACGAAGTTCGTGAGGAAAATAGTTTTGGTACATGGTCCAGGTGAACATGATTGCTGCAATGGTTGGACCCAACTGAGTCCAAACATCTTGCATCATCTTGACGTTATTAGGAGTATTCAAAGTGTATGTGAATGTTTGTTATGGCCTCCTATATATAGAGAAAGCCAGAGTGGGCATGCACAATGCTTTTAAGAAAACACAGAAAGATATATTGTGTCATTATTTTTTTATGATAGACTAAAAAGGAAAGTATATCACATAAATTGGGATACGGACCTCTCGACTTGATTCGAGATTCAACTCCCGAGCCTGAGGTCGGGTCGGAGTCGGATTCCGATCGGGGTGTTGGGTCCCGAATCAGGATTCGAGGTCGGATCCTAGGTCGAGTGTCGTGGTAGGGTTCCGGTCGGGTGACAAAGTCAGGTTTCGAGTTGAGAGTCGAGGTCGGATCGGTTCCCAAGTCAAGTGTTGGGTGTCGGGGTCGGATCCGAGTCAGAAATCAGGTCTTGGATCGAGTGTTGGGGTTGGGTCCCGAATCAAGAGTCGGAGTCGGGTCTGGGTTGGGTCTCGTGTTAGGTGTTGGGGGCGGGTCCCAATTCAAATGTCATGTCTCGAGTCGGGAGTTGAGGTCAAGTCCTAAATCGGATCTCGGGTTTGGATCCTGAATTGATTATAGGGCGTGTACAATGCCTTTAAGACAAGATAAAAAGACATATTTTGTCAATCTTTTTTTGACAAACTAAAAAGAAAAATACATCACATAAATTGGAACCATGTTTCTATTGCCAATTTTGAAATACTGTTCATGTCCTTATTAGTAGACTTCTAATTCATATATAATTAGGTCCCTTGAGAACTAGGAAGGTTAAATTAAGATTAAGCTCCAAGAATGCGTATGAACATTTGTCTTCTTCCAAGGGGACCATATATATATATAAGATGTCATTGTACTTACGTATGGACGAGCGAATTATGACCCATATATATCATCTAAAATAAGATGTTTTAAATCATCTGGTACTCGGTATACAAATTCACGCATAAAGACCAAACGGGGTGAATCGCAAACGTTAAGGTTAAGTGATTCAGGAAAATAACATAATGAGGACTATAGATATCAAGAGGAACCGTAAAGGAAAAATTAATACCTTTTAATAAATAATTACTAATTTTAGTGATAATTTTTTTTTATTACCATTTATAGTAATACATAGCAATACTATGATAAATCTACAATATGTATTAAAAGTGAATTATGTATGTAATATATATGTATTATAACTATTTTAAAATATATTATGCTTGTTTGGTAACAAATTGACACTTTTTATTAAAATGTGTGATAAAATGTATTATCCATCAATAAAACTTGTATTATATGTGTTTTATAAATTGTTCTCTCTAATATGTATTAAAATTGTATTATAAATGTATTAAAAGTGATCAAGTAAAAAAAATAATATTATTACTAGAAATAATAAATATTTTCTTAATATAGTATATTTATGTAAGTTTCCCCGAAAAAATATACTAATTGGGAGGAAAATCGAACGAAAAGTTAACCTTGAATAAATTAAAGTATATTTGTTTGTTAAACCAAGTCTTTCAACAAATTAGTTTATTCACCCCTTTGTTGGTACCAGCTAGCATTAAGCAATTGTCTTTGTTTAAATTAATATAATACATATAAGACGACAATCTGTGTTTAGGTAAAGCAATTAGTAAGTACAGTTGCCTGGAAAATGCACTTTCATCAATGTGTTCAAGTATCTTTACTTACTATAGTCAGTTCGATCATCTTTCATCAAAAAATTATATTATGTATATAAATTATTGTGCAAAGTATATTTCTTATAATGATTGTCACTATTATTAATAGTTTCCTGGAAGCCACAGTCATGACTCATAAAGTAAAAATATCTTAACTTATACAATATTGGTCTTAATAAACTATGGCATGCGCCATGCATACTATTTCATAGGTAAGGTAACTTCCATGAAAATGTTAAATACCTTGACTTACAACAGTCTTTGAAAACAATAGTTTATACACCATTTGTTTTAGTTTATTTGTCTTACTTTCCTTTCTAGTCTGTTTTAGAAGGAATTTCCCTTTGATTTTTCTAGGCAATTCTTTAATTCAACTTTATATTTGAGATCATAACATTAAAGGGTATTTTTGTACTTTTTAATACGTATTTTTAATTTAGGTCCACAAAATTCAAAACATAAAATCAAAGAAACTTTAAATTAAGTCAAAACTAAAAAAACAAATTAAAATGGATGGAGTACTTAAAAATCAACGTACAATGATATTACTAAACTACTAGAAATTAGAACAAATGTGTACTATTAACCAGGGTGGACGAACCAAAAATGTTTCGGAGTGCAAATTAAAGGTATATTTCTTTTATATAGAAGGGAATACAGAGGAGCTTAGACTCAATCGGCAAATTGACTAATTTACCCTTCTACTTTAATTTTCTCTATTTATGTTTTGTATTTTCTTTGTTTCAATTTACTTATCTAACTTTCTTTTATGGTATGTCATATATATATATATATATTAGGAAAAATTACTGAAATACACGTCTTATGTTTCCCTTATTTCCAATATTTCCTTCTATTTCTAAAAACCTCTAAAATCCCTTATTTCTTTAATGTATCCGAGCTACATATTATGTATCTGGTTTATTTTATAATGTATCCGAACTAGTTTTTAATATATCCGAGCTAGTTTTTAATGTATCCGGTTTATGTTATAATGTATCCGAGCTACATATTATGTATCCGATTTGTGTTACTTTTTAAGGGATTAATGTAATTACAAACTAAAGAGGGATAGATTGTAATTTCATATTAAAACTATTTGATTCCTAAAATTTACCCATATTATGGTATCATTAAAGTTTCTTGTTCAGAAATTACTCAATAGTGAATGATACTATAAGAGTATATATATATTTGTGGTATCATTAAGGTTTCTTGTTCAGAAATTACTCATTAGTCAATGATACTATAAGAGTGTGTGTGTGTATATATATATATTGTTTATATATTGTTGTGATATCATTAAGGTTTCTTGTTCACATCTTATACTCATTGGTAAATGATATTGTAATAGTATATATATTACCAAATGGTATCTCTAATAAAGGATAAAATGAAAAAAGATAAAGATGGAAATAATAAAATTGTTACCAAATGGTATTTCTATTGAAGGATAATATGAAGAAAAAAAAATAAGAAAAGAATAAAAGAGAAAATAAAAATAATAAATAAGAAAAAAATAAAAGTAATTTATTTTATTTTCTTAAAAAAGGTAAAAATATAGGAAGAGAGAAAAAAAATAAAAAGAAGATAAACTAACCAAAAAAAGAAGAAATAAATAATAAAAATATTACCAAATGGTATCTCTAATAAATGATAATATGAAAAAAAAATTACAAAGAAAATAAAAATAATAAATGATAAAGAATAAAAAAAAATTATTTTATTTTCTTAAAAATGTAAAAATATAGAAAGAGAAAAAAATAAAAAAGAAGATAAAGTAACAAAAAAAGTAGGACAAATAAAAACTAATAATAAAAGAGAAACGAATAAAAGAGAAAACAAAAAAAATTAATAATAGGACAAAAAGAATAAATGAGAAAAAAGAATGGGGGTAGGGTTGTAATTATTTTTGAGAGAATGATATTTCTTGAATTACTTTGAATCAGGTATGAACATGTAATTATTTTCGGTCTTATGACTCATTTATGTAATTTCCCTTAAATTATAAAAGAGGAAATACATAATTACCCCATTCAACTATAACACTTTTTTTAAAAAGACACTCAAACTTTATAAGGGTCCTAGTACCCCACTAAATAATTTAAAAGTGATATAAATATCTCATTTTTCAGTTAATCCCACTTATAAAGAAGAAGGTGTAAGCACGCACTAATTATAGTTTGCCACCTGTCAATTTTATATAATTTCCTAATCTTTGTTTTTATTTATGTTTTTTTTTTAGTTTTAATTCTTTATTTTTTCTTTCTTC
>NW_006239066.1:361899-375040 GCF_000226075.1 Solanum tuberosum
AAAAAATTAACAGTAAAATAAAGATTATTTATATAGTTAATGAAAAAAATTGCAAAAAGAAAAGTTTAATCGTACTTTTTTTGATTTCCACGCTCTGCAGGCGAGTGATATACACTCTCTCTATAAAATATCAAAAAATGGTTCAATAATTTCACATTAATCTAGTTAAGTGGTGTATTAGGACCCTCGCAAAGTTTGAGTGTCTTTTTCAAAAATGCATCTTACTTTAATGGGGTAATTATGTATTACCTCATTATAAAATTTGGTGTAAACAATATGTATGAACTCAAGGCATCAACCTCTTACTTAGCAAATTCTCTTAACAATCAGTTGAATTTATATGACATAATATGTCATTTTTGTCCAAATAACTCATACAAATTTATAGAAATCATATTGAGATAAATTGTTCAAAACTCTCGAAAAAGATTGCATAATGGTGTAGAAACTAAGTGCATATCCAAAGACTCAATATTTGTAATTGCATGAACATCAAGAAAAGGACATTCTATCGTGGGACACAGCCTTAGTGCCTTTATCATATAATTTAAACTCAAGTACTAATGCAACTTTAGTCTTTAAATAAAAACAAAATCCTTTCCACTTTCACAGAATATAAATTAGACTATTCATCAAATATTCGTTAAATTTGTAGTCTCTCCCTATTCTCTGTAGGATTCAACTGTTACCTTTTTTGAGTTTACTGTATTTGCATATAATTACTATTACATTATCTTAAGGTGTAATTTTGAGTAAATCACCATCCTCACAAGCCACAAATGATATATCGAAACTATGAAAAGGGTCAAAATAGGAAAAACAAGCAGGAAAAAAGCCCCAAAAAGACCAAGAGTATCATTACATCATCCACCACTAAAACACATGTTCATGCTTTAATATGAAGAGAAAGAAAGTACCTGCAGTTAAAAACTTGGGGATATTTGTGTCACTACTAACCACCTCTAACAAATATCAAACTGCATGACATCTCAGCTAATCATTTACAATTACAACTTATACATCATCTAGCAACTTTTACTACAGACAACTGATATAGACGGTTAAAAACATATGCAAAAAAAATACAACATTAACATGACATTTTGTATTACACATCTGTTCTATACACTACATTTAAAGGTCAAGGAGATGGATCATATAGCAACTCCTTGAGAACTTCAGATTTACTAATTTGCATCACTTCCTCTGTTGCTTTGCGTCTTCTTGTTTGATGGTCCTTGGTTAAGTACATTGTAAAAATGATATAGCATTTGAATAGGGTAGCCGGAAATTTACATACAGTTGAACTAATAAAAGAATATAATAGAAAATGGCAAGTTGACAAGAATAAATGAACTCCTGCAGTAAAGAGAAGACAGAGAGTAAGAAATATTTTTCAGAATGTATGTGCACCATAGGGAGTAAAGTGTAAAGTCAAACCTTTTTGTGCACCATCATTCCATGCAATTGAAGTGCAAAGTCAAGTAAAAGCAAAAATCCTATCTACAATTTTTGTCCGACAGATTGGACACTCAATGCAAGCCAGGGAACAAGACTTGCACACTGCAATATTAAGACCGCGTCAGAACAGCCTATATAACATGAGAGCACAAATAATGGAAGCAAAGAATTAAAATAGCATCTTACAACAAAAATGTCGGCAAGGAAGAAGCATTGCAGCAGTAGGTGACTCAAAACACACTTTACATATATGTGAATTTGCATCACCATTGCCCAAGTGCCTGTGTTCTTTCTCCTTCATTTCTTGCATCCGGGCCTGGAGGTGCAAATGTAAAACATCACGGAAAACTCCCATATTTGGAGTCATTATGACACAGAAATAACAATAGTGAGCACCACCTTCTAGTAAACCGAAACAGTAAGATGTGATCCCTGAGTCTAGGGATGGCAAATGGGGCGGGACAGGGTGGGGAGGGGCAGGAAAAAACATCTATTGTAAGAACTTCAAATGAGGCAGGGCAGGGGGGCAGGTTGTTTTGGGCATTTGGCCCATTCTTTCATCTGACTATCTAACCTTTGTTGGTAGCTTACTAAATACTACCAATCATACAAGTTCACCAAAGAGATGGTGAATTCTATGGGTTTTAAGGGGGTGACGAACTTTGTCAATACTTATTTATTTTAGTGGAATCTATCAATCAATTTAACCCCCCTTAAAATACAAAGAAAAAATGCAGACAGGAAGAAGATGAACAAATTATTTTCCTTAAATACAAAGAAAAAAATGCAGACAGGAAGAGATGAACAAATTATTTTCCTTTATACCAAGGAAAATGCAGACAGGAAGAGATGAACAAATTATTTTCCTTTATACCAAGGAAAATGCAGACAGGAAGAGATGAACAAATTATTTTCCTTTATACCAAGGAAAATGCAGACAGGAAGAGATGAACAAATTATTTTCCTTTATACCAAGGAAAATGCAGACAGGAAGAGATGAACAAATTATTTTCCTTTATACCAAGGAAAATGCAGACAGGAAGAGATGAACAAATTATTTTCCTTTATACCAAGGTAACCAGAAGGGGCACTTTGGTTCACTCAACATACAAATATAAATTGGAAAACCATAAAATAATTGTATGAAAACAAAGATATTAGTGATAAATACATAATATTTAATGTGCATGTATAGAATGACATATATATTAGATATAAATTTTAAAAAAAGGACTGCAGACGCAATCAGGAAAACTGTTATATCGATCATATCACATAATGTTAAAAAGGAATGTGAGAGTATTAGTTAGTTGTTCTTCATGTGATGTGTTTTAATTCAATATTAGAATGCTGTTGTGTGATCAGTGCAAGGTCGGTAGTTTCACTATACTATAATGGGAATCTTCTGATTCTTGTCCAATACTCCCTCCGTTTCAAATTATGTGTCATGATGTATAAAAATAATTGTCTCAAATTATTTGTCATTTTAGAAGTTCAAGACAAAATTATTTGTTGTGTACTTAGTAGTAATTATTCATGAAGATTACGAACACCTCAATAGAGTAAATATTTTTAATGAAGAGAGATTATATTTTAAGATATAAATGAGGGTAAAATAGTCACACACAAAAGCTCCTAATTAATGTTTTCTTAAGGAGCGTGCAAAAGAGAAACACGACAAATAATTTAATTTAGCAGATATTGTATTCTAGATCAACTTCCACTGATTCAATAATAAAAGATAATATTGGAAAAATTAATAAAAGATTAAAACACAATACTCATCCTTTATGTTTAATAATAAGAAAAGCCAACAGTATTTGTAAATACCCAATCCTTTATGCTTTAAAAATTAAACAGTTCTTTTGTTAGAAAGATTAAAGCATTGAAAAGAATAGGACTAACAGTTAATAGGGGAGGGGGGCAGGCAGGTTAAAATTTTAGCAGGTCAAAGCTTGACCTGGCCCCTCCCTGCCCTGCCCCATTGACATCCCTATCCCCGACTCTTCATCCTATTTACATAAAACATACTTTCATAATGTAAAATACATTTGTTATATTTACAGAAAGTAGCACTCTATACAACTTTATCTGTCAAAATTAAATTTATTTGATTATTCAGCTTTTGTTAACTCTCCAGCATTATTTTCCCCAAAATACTTTCAAATTACCACTTTGATCTTCTTCCACAACTACCATTAGAATAAACAAGTATAAATAAACCATAACCCCGGTTTACAGAAGAAAGTTCCACACCAGAAAGTGAAGAATGTAGCTTACAGCTAAAATTCTCTCCCACTTTCGATTTTATGTAACATTTTACAAATGTTTACATAAAAGATAAACAACATCAGAAAGTTCAGATGAATGAGAAGGATATGTCAAACACTACATGCCAGACAACGGTGCAGATAACCGATCAGAAAAGGACAAGCTTAATTACCTTCAAGCGGGCAACCAGAGGTTCTTCCTTCAGAATCTCAGCAGCTGCATTTGTATGAACCCCGTCTTGGCTAACATCAGGGATGAGGTCCTTGTTGTCACCAACATTAATTTCTGGATTCATCATATTGCCTTCTCCGCCTAATTGCCAGTCAGCTGCCAGTTTCAAATCTTGCCTAGCACTATTCTCTTTCTTTAGTTGAGCAACAAGCACCCACATATTTGCCAAATCATTTTCCAAAGAAGCCTCCCTTTTCTTTCCCTCCTCTACTTTTTTCCTGCACTCATCTTCCACAATCTCCTTGTCAGCCAACGCAGCCTCAAGAACTGCTTCACGTTGTTTTCTTGCTAACAACTCCCTCTTTAGATCTTCAGGATCTAGGTCCCACGTGTCGAAGTCATCATGAATCACTCCTGAAACTTCACTTACTCGGCCAGAAACCCGGCCTCTACGCCCTGGTCTTATGTTTTCACCATGCTTTCTGCTACTAACGTTACCAGCTTGTGCATTGGAACTCCTAGAACTCGACATCTCTCGAGCAGCCAACAATTCTTTCTCCAGTTTCGCATTCTGTAATGAGAGCTTTGTGACTTCAGCAGCTAAATTTTTCAGTTCAACAGCAGCAGCAGATGCTAATTCTTTTGCGTATGAAGCTTCCTCTGACAATTTCTGGTTTTGCACATGCAGCCCACTGTTCTCCTCCGCAAGCTGAATATGTTCCAGCTTTAGCTTGTCATTCTCAACATCCTGCTCAAATTGCAAAACATATTAGAACCATGATATGAATTCAAATAAAGCATGTACAACCACATTAATGTTCCTGTACAATCATGAAGGTCATTAAGCAAAGGGTCTCGAGATTTAGCCTGATAATTGGGGATAATCGAAGCCATAGAAGTCAAAAGGTTAACACAGATTCATGGCAACTTTTATTTTCATTAAATACTGAAAACATAAGAACTTAAAATACCAATTCATTCTCAAAAATAAACCTTAAATGCCAACTTCATCAGGAAAACAAAAACTACAGAAAGTCAATCACAACAAAAATAATGTGTTTAGGCGACATGCATTGGATTGTTTTGAAGCAAAAACTTGAGTCTCAGAACAGCTAACAATGTCAAAGTGAGAAAGGTAAAGCTTGATACATTAACTTAGGATAAAGAGAAGGGAGAGAATAGGCCCACTCATCAAATCCATTAATCAAATCATTTAAATTCCTTAGTTGGAGAAATTTTAAACTACTCCCTGCGTTTCAAAAAGAATGACCTCATTTCCTTTTTAGTCTGTTTCGAAAAGAATGACCTCTTTCCTTTTTTGGTAACATTTTAATTTCAGCTTTCCACATAGCATGTTTAAGGCCACAAGATTAAAGGGCAATTTTGTACATTTGACATAACTTTAATTTAGGACCACAAGATTCAAAAATCTTCTTTGCTTTCTTAAACTCCGTGCCAAGTCAAACCAAACCACTCTTTTTGAAACAGAGGGAGTACTTATTATTCTGAAACATATTACAACAGGTTCTTTTCAATACTAAAATCCATCAACTTGGATAACACAGGTTTCTTCTTTCTTCTGTTTTAGTCGAACTTGTATAAAAGAACATTTCTTAAACCTTC
This sequence comes from Solanum tuberosum, assembly GCF_000226075.1. Lineage (NCBI taxonomy): Eukaryota > Viridiplantae > Streptophyta > Magnoliopsida > Solanales > Solanaceae > Solanum > Solanum tuberosum. Next base: position 367,426 of record NW_006239066.1, read on the forward strand.
ATATAGTCCTTGAATTCCTCTTATGTTTTATTTAAAACCAAGGCATGATGCACTCTGCACCATGTATTTAAACCTCAGAGGTAATCAGGCTATACTTGCTCCTGAGAAACCCCCACCCCAAGGAAAGCCATAACCAATTATTATTCTTTTGTAGAAGATAAAAGATCCTCTGTTCATCAGATCAATAACTACCATCAAAAGTTACTATCCACCTCAAGAACTCAAGATGCAGACCAATATGTCAGTGGACAGAAGGTTCTTAAAATCACCTGGGACTGAATTTTCCTTCTAAGCTCATCAATATATTCATCAGATACACATCTTTCTGATGAGGGATACGCTTGTTCTGCCTTGAATGCAGCTAAGTGCTGTTCAAGACGACAAATCTTTTCTTGTAGTTCCTTGTTCTCTAAGCACTGAAAACAACATAACAGCCAAATTATGCCTAGGAACTACAATAAGCTACTCATTATAAAATGAATAGGGAAAGGTCAATAATATTTAGCAACTAGGTTATTCCATTTGCAACAAGATATAATGCCTTGTTTGACCTTGTTCAGCAGCTGTTCCTGGAGAATCCGATTATCTGCAGATTTGATCTGCATCACAAGATCAAATTGTAAACAACTTAATCCAAAAAAATAGATGGTTACAAGCTTGTAACAAGAATGAGACTTCTTAGATTTTTTTTGTTTAAGTGTACTTGACTGAGCTTTTATAGGGTAACCAACCTCAAGCTCAAAACTCTGCTCACTACATTGTGTCATCAATTTCATCAAAGTCTGTCAAAGATAGTAATATGAGACAAAGTACAGACCACGTAAGAGGTGGAGATATGTCCATGACAGTAGAAAAGGTTAACATGACATCACCTGCTGCATTTCGACGAAGGATGCATTTGCAACAGATGCTTTACCACTTTCAACAATATGTTGTTCCAACATCCTCATTTGCTTTCTCTTTTCTTGAATTTCACACTCTAAATTTTGAATCTGTCATAAGAATTCAGAACTACAATAAGTCCAGACTCCAGATACAAAAAAATACATCTACTGAAAGGATTGAATGAAAATATTGTCTCCATGTGCTTCAGACAGCTGTAATTGCACAAGGAAGAAGCAAAATAGTCAGAATGAACAAATTGCTACATCTTGTGGTGGGTCGTCAAGCATTCAAGATCCTAGGAACTTTTTTTTTTTACAACCGTGGTGTCTGGGCCAGCTTGCATGCACCGACTAGTTCCACGTGATACCTTTCACCTTGCACCAGCAACCCACCAAGGCGACGACAGATGGAAAGAAATCACCTAGTGTTTTTGTCTCTATAGGGATTTGAACTTGTAGGATCCTAAGAACTTTAAAGATCAAAGAGACCCCATTGTTACTAGTGACGCTTCTAGATTTGACTATGTTCCACAGCTGAAACACTAATATATACACATGACTTTCTGAAAAGCATCATTGACAAATTCATTAAAGTTTTTCTAAACATCAGAACATTGAAGACCTTACAAGAGATGCAGAATGCAGAACCTAGTGATATCACATTCTAATTTCTATAAGTGACTCGACAAATCGTTTAGTCCGAGCAGGAAAAGCACTCATAAAATTATCAGTCTCATTACAACTAGACCAGCAAATTGTTATAAACATTTGAGTCCAGAAAGACAAAAGAGTTACTTGTGTTTGCGAACTCTCGGGGTCATTAACAGACTGCTCAACCAGGCGTTTCAAAGTACTGGTGCTGAAGGCAATCTCTCCAGCAAGCATCTTGACTTGTTCAACTAGGAGGTCCATCTGATCTGACATTGAAATTCCTTCCTATAATCAAATAAAAAGACAATCAAATTAAGAAAAGAAAACAAAAATCAAAACCTGATAAACGAGTAAAGGGCAATAATGTTGCACCTTTTCCTAGAAGCTTTACTATCTAAACACACTACAGAATTCACTGAAAGCTTTACTATCTAAGCCCCATTCAAACATCAGAGGTACAGGAAACTCAAATCTGCATGTGCAATACTGGACTTGGAAGTAAATGTAGTATAGCTATTGGAATTAATTAACTATGAGCTTGCTGAGTATTTCGGCATTCTAACTTCTTAATTCACGAGGAATATAAATGCAGACACATCAAATTCTGCAGAAAGACAAGACCTCAGAAAGCACTCGCAGTAAACTTCACAACATAAAGCTTAAGTGACAAACTAACATCATATGTTTATGACAAATCTTTCAAATCCACCAGAGCATTAAGATTAGCAATATTAAGAATCACTGTGGTAGTCTTCTCCACTTAAAGGTTTTAAGAATGTGAAATTTAGAGAGGTAAAGACCTATGGGAAGTTTTAAACCACAGGAAGAAAACAATGATATATTCACCCACCTGAGCTGATTCAGTGATTGCATTCCCAACCTGAGATATATCATCATTCCACTTGCTAGAAGATCTTCTGTGTTTGGGATCAGAAGTATCTGCTGAAGGGTCTTTCTGATTCTCGCCATCTATAAGCATAGAACTATCCATCTTCTGATGGAAGAGTAGGGGGAATAAGGATAGAAGATCAATACACAGAAAAAGATATTTTATCCTAGATAACATATCATATAATCTGCAAGAAAAGAATAATGTGTAATATAGCTATTCCTTAAATACTTTGAATTTGAGAAAAGAATAAAAAGAATAAAAATGAGAAAGAGTACTTTTACTTCCCTGAAATAGAGGGACAGCATTAAACTGGTAAAACAGATGAAAGAAGAAAATTAGTGCATGCTAAGTGAAACTATATGTAGTACCTAACCAAGCTATCGGCCAAAAGTCTTGTGAAAATCAGAAAGTATGATGCATCTTCAAGATTTAATCGAGGATAGGATTCAGAGACCATCTACCAATGTACTTGAGTGGCAAAGAACAGCATAAAGAAACAGAAGTCATGATGAAAGGAAGAGCAGCTTACATCATCTTCAGGAGGAGAATGGCTCCTCTGATGCCCAGCAACATCACCCAAATACCCAGGGATTGAATTCTTTGAAGAAACAAGGATCAGTTTAGTTAGCCTCTGTATCCGGCTCATTAAAGCTGCCTTGGCTTCCTCCTCCTCTTCCAATCTTGATTGCATTTTCACTTGCCCTTCTTCTAACTGCAAAGGACCATGAATAAGTTATAAGCCCCAGAACCCAATTACAGCCAAAATTCTAATCCCCAAATGCTTATAAAGCAGAGATGTCTTTAAGCATATAGTTAGTTGAGCACACATTTCAGATCTTTAGCGGTAGACAGACTTCACATATGTAGCTTGAAAAGTTACCTGCTGTTTCAAAGTCATAAGTTCTACAGGATTAACACCAATAAGCATCCCACTTCTTAGTTGATCAAGCTCTTCTTTGAGACATGATATTTCCCTTTGATATTTCTTAATCAGGGATTTCTCATCAATAATCTGAAAGAGAGAGATATCAAGCTTCATCCTTCACAACTCCAATTCCACAACATTTAAATAACAAACAGAGCAAACCTTGTTGCGTGATGCATAAATCTCCACACGTTTAGCCCTGCTTGCAAACTTCAGTGTATTGTGTGTTTCCTCCATATTGCTTGATGCAGGAGTAACAGTACATATGAGCTACAGAAGACATGAAAAAGAGGTGAATTAGACCTATCTGTAATCTCCTTAGGTCTTATCAAGCAACAGGGGTATCAGGTGAGAACAGATGAAACGAATTTAGAAGTAAAAGATGCATATCAAATAAAGCATTACAGCTGAATAAAGATAAGAAAGGTCAATGAAATGGAAATGTATTGTATATCTTCATCATACTCACAGACACATGTCCATGCCCACTCAGTGAAGTCTGGAGCAGCCGAGTAAGTTTAGAATCCCGATAAGGAACATGAGATGACTTCCCTTCACTCAATTTTCCAATGACCTATGCATGATTGCAGAATCAAGGTGTCAAACTGAAACTGAATAAACGTATAAAAATCTACTCTACTCGTCAGCTAGCCCCAATGCAAAATAATGATAGATCATGAGCATAAATTATTATTTTTTGAGATTGTAGATCATGAGCATAAATAATTTGTTGAAAGACAAGAGAAATGATTTAGTTATTGTTAGAACATTAGATTCATTTCATGTGTTTAGGTTAGTCGAATAGAATATTCTTTCTAGTTCCGTCACAATTAGGAATCTAGATATTTAGGTAATTTCCTCGTTTCATTTAGTCTCAATTTGCCTTATTTCTCACAGCCTCAACTCCTCCATGTGGAGCCCTCTTATTGTCTACAACCAATTCAATAGAGTCTTCTCTCTTCTTTTTATTTTTATTTTTTGTGATGAAAACCTTTAGTCTTTTCTCTCTTTTTTTCCTTCTATTTTTCAGATAATTGAGATATCACAACAGAGGGTAATATGCAACAGTTATAACAAAACTACATAGAGACCATTAACCACTGATGGTTTAGTACTTACAGTTCCAAGAGTCAGAAGACTTTTGTTGATATATGATCCTTCCTTTCTCCGCAATCCCGTTGTTTCAGTTTTAGAACTCTCAGATCCAGCTAAATCAATCAAGTTCTAATGGGAAAAGCAAAAACATTAGATGCTATGATGCACTGTTGTTTAATACAGAACACACAAAGCCAGTAGCCATACAAGCTGCGAGAAGACCACTCCATCATATTCGTCTCCATGAGCACTACTTTCAATCATCTGCACAATGTGTAATAATGTAGACAATGAGAGATGATTACCAAAAGTAGCAAATATAACAATTAAAATGTCTACACTAGAAGGAAGATAAAACCAAAGTATTTAGCTATTTGGTCCAAATTCAGTAGCAGTTACAGATTGAAGCTTTTTTTTTTTTAAATAAAAAAAAAGCAGTTACAGATTGAAGACTAAATATCAGCAATCAAGATAATAACCACATCACTGCTTTCAAGAAAGCAATGTCACAAGGAATGGACCAAACATAATTGACAGTTTTCAATAAGGCATAATTGACAGTTTATCCAACGTAGCATTCACGGAACAAAAAAGAAACTAGTTACTGCTCCAACAGTTTTTCATCCAATATTCTAATAGTGCTAATTGGATAAATGAACCTGCAACACACAGTTGAATCCCATAATCCCATTTCAGCAGAAGTTTCTTCCCAACACTGTTCCGGGATTTGATGTTATAGGAAAGTTATTCTCATTAGTTCTTTACAGATATTCAAGTTTATATAATGTTAAACAATGAATAAATAAGACAAATAAGAAAATTATATATTTTGGGGATGATTTTGAAGGTCTTCAACAAGAGTTTCTCATGCAACTTTCTAAGAATTGGCAGATTCTTTTATTATCATGAAACTTGGAAAACAAACATATTTTGAGATTATGCAGAGGAACAAAATTATGTGGGTTGACAGATTAGTCACCCTGCAAAATCAATGAAGTCGCAATAAGACATTGTCTAGTTCAAACTTCCGTTGTTTTTTGATAACCAAAATCTCAACCTTCCACAATTCCATCTCCAATTCTAAACAAAAGAAGGCATTTTCCATCCCAATGGAATAAAAGTTATCACACAAAGTTGACACTTAAAAAACAACAAGAAAAATAAAATGGAGCATTCTATTGAAGCACTAAAAGTTTTATAGGTCTATCATTCAACGCTGCGAAATGGCAATTTACATATATATATATGGTTAGCAATTTAGGCTCGGAAACAGTCTCTCTACCTCCACGAGGTAGGGGTAAGGTCTGCATACACTCTACCCACCCCAGACCCTCTTGTGGGACTACACTGAGTATGTTATTGTTGTATGGTTAACAATTTAGGTATCATTTGCTCTGGATATCAGCTATTATCCAGTCTATCTTTTCAACAAAAATTGAAAGAAACCCAAGTTTACTAGAAAGAGTGACCCAATAGACCAGTAGGTCAAATTCTCCCATCTTATGGAAAGTTATCTATAATTACACACAGCAGCTTGCATTCCTTTAAAAATTAAGTGCATGACATAGAAGTTTCTGGTTGCAATAAACAATACATAACAATGAACCATCATACTATACTCACCAAGGTAAATATTGTGTGACTACGGCTACTAAACAAGTTGAAATTGTTTGAACCAACGTGTCGATGCTCTGGAATAGGCAAATGGTAATCAATATTAATATAGGTAACAAGAACCATGGCTATCAACAAAGACAGACCTGAATAGCTTACACCAATTACCTTCCCCTGCAGCAATGAAAGAAAGTGCATGCCCAGGTGACAAAACAACTTCTTCCTTTATACCTTCAACATAAGTACCCTGCACATACATTGCATGTACAAAGAATCAAGCACTACAGAGCAACATATAAAGTCAGGACTTTGGAAAGCAACATTAATATCTCTAATATAGATAGAAGAACTTCACCAGAAACATCAGGGTTTGGTCCGAGGCTATCAGACATAGGACTTGTAGAATTTGAAATAACATGTGAGGAAATCAATGATCTCAACCTTTTAAGCACTTCAAACTTAATATGCTAGCTTCTACTTCTTATTTATTACTTCGGAGAAATAAAGAGGGTAGTCATATTGAATTGATATCATATATAAATCTCAAACATATATGACGTGCTGGGAGACAAGTTTCTTGATAATTTTCTATGATTTCTCGGAAACGATCATCTGTAGGAGTACTTTGCTATTTTCTCTTCCTGAATCATTCTCATCTTCAAATACAAACATCAAAGGAAAGAGATCAAACTACCAAAAATAACTCCTGGAACAGGTCCTTTTTTTAAACAAAGGAAAAACTATTGCTCAATAATCCTGCAATTTCCCTGAACAACAACAACTAGTACTATTAGCAACCAATACCTGGTTATCTTCCCTGACACGCAGATTCTGGCCAGTTGGATCCAGCAAGTCATTGATAACCTGGCATCATAACCATGACGAGCATGCACACCAACTCAAGTTAATATTTGATACGAGAAATTAAACAAGTATGCCGCAGATAAAAGCATACAGAGAGATGATAAATCTACTTCAGAAATCATTTCACAGTGTATATCAGCTGTCTTTTATGTTACAGGAAGAAGGGAATCATAAATTTCACCAACACTCTAAAGATGGATACAGCCTCTGTAACAAAGGATACTCTTTCAGTACAATTAATCTTTAATCTTTCTAGTTCAGTGCCACTTTCATCATATTTATAAGTATATGGCTAATGTGCACGATACTAACCTCATTATAGATTTCAAGATATGATACGCGAAGTAAGAACTCGCATCCAGGAGTCTGCAAGACAATTTTTAAGATTAGTCACACTTTCTGTTTGAACAAGTAAGAGTAAGTCACGCTTTCATAAAGGCATTCTAGAATTTTAAACAAGAATTGCTATCAAGCTTGAATAAAAGTGAAGAAAGGCATGTGCCTTAGAGTCATGCTTGAAGAGAAGCGTGGATCAAAATTTTAGTGAACATGTAATTTAAGCTGACTTACATCTTGAATGATGCTAAAAACATCCTTTATCGCCAACGGAATTATACCTGGAGAAATATGATCTCCCTGTAGGAACCAATATCTTAAATTAATATGGTGATAAAGAAAACTTTTGGTTGA
>NW_006239066.1:375336-387142 GCF_000226075.1 Solanum tuberosum
GGGGGTGGGGGTGGGGGGGAGGATAAAGGATAAAAATGAAGCAATACTTAATTAACCATTAATTTCATCAATGCTACAGACATAAAAATAACACTGTATTCTTAAACTACGTTCTTTTATATATATATATACTGTAGAAATGCACTCAAGGGGGTGGTCTAGTGGCCAATGAAGTGGGTTGAGAACCATGAAGTTCAGGTTCAAACCCCATTAAAAACAAAAACACTAGGTGATTTCTTTCAATCTATTCTAGCCTTGGTAGGCAGAGTAACACGTTGTTGGTGGGAGGTGCCCCGTAAAATATGTCGACGTGCGCGCAAGAGGGCCTGGACACCACGGTTATCAAAAATAAATTATATATAATTGTGGAATCCGGGCCAGCTTGCCTCCTCGACTAATTTTACAAGGTACCTACTACCTCTCACCAGCACAAGTATCGGGTAACTCTATCCACTAAGGATGGGGAAGAAAGCACCTAGTATTTTGCCTCCGCTAGGATTTGAACCTCAAACCTCATGGTTTTCAACCTACTTTATTGACCACTAGTCGGGCCTTACGGCGCTTTTATAAGGATATATCCTTAATCTAATTTGGGGGAGGGGGGATATTCTTGGCAAATGAGGGATCAAAATGAAGTAAATACTAAGTTTGATCGTCCAATTTAAACAATGCAACTGATATTAAAGTAACACAATGTTCTTAAACTAACTTTTTTTTAATAAAGAAATTATTTTTAAATGTGGTGTCAGGACTAGCTCACGTGCACCTCGACTCATTCTATAGGGCATCTGCTACCTCCAACCAGCACAAGTATTGAGTTTCTCTATCCATCAAGGCTTGGACAGATGGGGAAAAATCATTGCTTCCTCTAAAATTTGAACCTACGACCTCATGTATCTCAACTCACTTTCATTGACCACTAGCCCAATGAAATTATAAAGAAATATTCTTAAACTAACTTTGTCAGTGTTAGCAGTTAAATAATCCTAAACTGTTTGTATGGGATGCAGCATAAGTCAGCAAAGCTTCTGTGAAATTCAAGGAAAAAGGAGATATCCCAAAGGAATAACTTACATGCATAGTGTGTGTCTTGCCACTACTTGTAACACCATAAGCAAAAACTGTGCCTGCATAATCAGCAGATCTTGTGTCAATGAAACTGAACTGGAAAATGCAACTCGCTACACTCAAATAAAAAAACTTCAGCCCAAGAATGTAGTCCCTTGGAACTGTGAGTAGTCTAGTACTATCAGTACATTCGGTGGATAGCTCAACTATTGCTAATCACTTGGCAGAGATTAGCTTTCTTCAAACAAGGCCTTTGAACTGAATTATGTAAAACGAAATAACTCATAGACATGTTCTGTCTAGCTCAAAAGCTGACATGCTCGCAGATATTACACGTCAACGATCAATTATCATACCGTTAATGCCTTCCATAGCAGCCTTGACAACGGGTCGCGCAGCTACTTCATAAACATCCTGGGTACTTGTATCAGGTCCAAAAACTTTATCTAGAAATCAGAATATGAAGAAGAAAAAAAAATTAAACTTGGAATAGCCATCATAAAAGGCAATGCCAGTTTCTAAGAAATGATCGGGAAAAATATTTAAACTCCATACTATTCCCGAAATACTAATACACTAAATTTTTCACAGCCAGCAGAATCAAAATCATGAAAAGACTAAAAAAAAATTGGTAGAATTATACCAAAGGCATAAGCTGTTGCAGGATTAAACTCATTGCGCACAATTTTATCACCGTCTGAATACCAAGCACTTTCATCGCCTTTCTGATATTCTCTTTCACTGCCACCACACGATAACACCAAATCCTTACCGCATTGTCAGGAAACTCAATTTCAAACGTCAAAACACCTCCAATAAACCAGTACACAGATCCAAATAAAATGAGCTAGATCTAGTATTTACCTCATTGGCCGAAACCTAACAGTCACAGAAATACTCTCTCCCGATCTGGACATATCCACTGGCTCATTAACCAACAACTCCTCAGCCGAAGGATAATTAACCGGCGAACGATTCCCATGAGCTCGTGAATAAGCTAAATCAGTTCGGTTCCGGCTGGGAGTCATGGATCTGGAGCCAGAGCCAGAGTCAATAAACGATGTGGTTGAAGAAGAGACTGATCGAGGCATAAGACGACCACCATTCATGAAGGAATTTGAAGATGATGAAGACGAAAATGGAGTTGATTGTTTACGATATTGAAAGGGCGAGCTACTTCGTCCTCTAGACGAAGAAGCAGCCATTGACCGCAAAAATAAAAAATAATATTAACCAAATACTTGACTTGGTATCAAAGATAACGTCAAGCAACAATATATGCGTGCGTGTAACCGATCCAAGTTTCAGTTGAAGATGAAGAAGAATGTGTCAGATGTCACATGCTGTGAGTGAATAGGAAAAAGGGGAAGAACATGTTCGATTTCTTTACCTTTTTCAGGCTAAAATGACACTGTGGATGGATAATTTATTGTATCATAATTTATCTTAAACTTCATTTCTTCTCCTTTACAACCAACAACTTCACAGAAGAATGACTTTTTTACATGTGAGAGTGGAAGGAGAACAATAGGCGGTTTGAATTTTATTATACTATACTAGTAGTACATACTAGTTTTTAATTTAAACGTGGAGTGAAATGGTCCGGGACACTCCGTTTGTAGTTGAATTTTTATACTTGGGATTTTGTCATGTGAACTCTTAAAATTACTAAAACACAATATTTTAAGCACGGCTGATTATTGACCGAATTTATGTGACATTGTTATTGCTAAGTTGGAAAAATGCTTAACTATATACGTCTTAAAATTGGTGAATATATTTTTTTGTATTAAAAAAATAACTTAAACTAAGATAGAGAAAAAATTAAACTCTTCGACCCCCACCCCACCCACAATTTTCTTCTTCCTTCCGCCCCCACCGCATGCTCTCCTTCTTCCTTGAAACCACCCGCCACCCTCACCCCACCCCTCCTCCTTCTACTTTTTTTTTTGGTTTCCCACCCCATGTCTGGAGCCCACATTAGAGCTCCGATTAAATCTGAATCGCGCACTGCAGGATTCATTCGGGGGTGGCGCTCCCAGCATAATTTTTTCCATACCCAGGGCTCGAAGTCACCAACAAGATTTTCTCCATACCCAGGGCTCGAACCCGAGACCTCTGGTTAAGGGTTAATCTTCTTCTTAACGCTCCACCCACCCCTCACCCCAACCAATCAAATATTTTATTTCAAAATTCTATTTTGGTTTCTTTAATTTTGAAATTAAAATTTTTTTTCTATGAATCTTGATCGATTTACACATTTCTAAAAGATGGATTTTCGAATCTTGCTTGTGAATTGATAAATTTTAGATAATCTTGAAGCCTTGAGAGTAAAAAAAGAATAGAAAATATTTGCAGGAAAAGGAGGTGAAAATGAGGGATAAGATTGAAAAATTCACCTTCACCTTTATTTGTATGCAGTGTTTTTCTCAAACAAAGTGAATTTTTTTCTATGCAAAAAATTTCTCTTTTGTTGTAAATTTACACCACCCCCAGTCCTTCTACAACACTCTCATCCCTAAAATTTTAGTTTTATGAGTATTTTTTAAATCTTGTAAGAGTTATTGTGAAAAGTAATGGTGTATATTGAAAAGTAAAAAAACTTCATGAAGAAGCTTGAAGAACAATAAATGGATTTTGTGAATTTATGAAATAAAACCAAAATTATGATGAAAAATTATTGAGTTTGTGTTGGTGAACTTTTAGTGTAAAAAATTTCAAGTCAAATAGGAAAAAATTATAACAATTTAACACGAATTTAGTGCTCAATTATGGACAACTATGAAGAACATGATGTTGAAGATTTTCGAAATGTGCAAATTTATTTTTTAAATTTATTTTTAACATTTAATTTTTTATGTGGCATTAAAAATGGCATGAAATTCTGTAAAATGACATGGAATTCCATATGTAAGTGATTGTGCTATGCGCACATACATCGAATGTGAAAGGGGTTTAAAATATTATGTTTTAGTGAGTTTAAGGGTTCAGTTGACAAATTCTAGGGTGAACCTACACCTTAACAAGGGTGATCAGATGAACAACCTTCATCGGAAAATTTTTGTGAGTATATATGTTAAATATCAATATTTTTGGATATATATACTAATTGTTGAACACCCTCGACATAGTAAAGAAAGATAGCCAACTAATTAAGGCTGATCAAATTCGCCTTGTCCTAAAGTATGAACTCCTTTGACGAAAGTCCTAGTTCCGCCACTAGTTGACAAAGTCGTGAGTATAAAGGTCCAACTAACAAACGGGATAAAGTATGAGGGCCTCCCAGGTCATTCCACCTTTTTTTTAAGGTTTAAGTTGATATTTTGTGAAAACATTGAAAAGGATATACTTGTTGTACTTAAGTAAAAGCAACTTATTAAAATTAGTTAACAACATTTTAGTAGTATATTTTTCTTTGGGAAGTGCTAAATGCCCACAAAAGCTTGGCCACAAATGTGCAAAGATCATACTAACATTTCTCTTCCAAAATAAATGAAGTCTTTTTTCTTTTCTTTTCTTTTCTTTTTTAATTAAAGGATATTAAAGTGTTTGTTATTCCAAAAAATTATAATTCAATTACAACATACGTAGCTTTCTTATTCTTATTCTTTTACTGTTAACTCTTTTTTCTTGTCTTCTCTACTAGACTTTCTCTCCAAAAAATATGAATACAACTCGAGAAAACATGAATACAAATGAAAAAAATGTTAGCTCAAGAACATATTAATATAGACGAAGAAGCAATAGATGATCCTACAAACATGTATATGAACCAAGAAAATAGATATGAGTGGGTAAGGGAGGAGTTGTACAAATCTTTAGGAATGACATTAGTTGATAGTTTGATGAATGAAAATGAATAGGTCGATGACGATTTGCACTACAATTTCACCAATGTTGTACATTTAGATGATAAGAGAGATGTCACAACCCAATTTCTCAAGTCATGATGGCACCTACTACACCCCACCAGAAGGTAAGCCTAACCCGTAGCTCGGAGCCATGAGCGACGGACTACCAAGCGGATGCCAACAATAAGAAGTAAGAGCTTAGAACCAAGCAGAGAAAGGATAACCAACAAAAATAATGCAGGAACCATCCCAAGACCTGACATTAGTTAGTAGTTGAGCATCTAATCCAAAATAGGAGTACAAGTCTTTCACAATTATCAGAGAAGTACAGGTTGTCTTTGAATACAATATAAAGACTAAACCTAGCCAAAACAGACAAAAATTGGTAGCTCCAGACGCTAGGAGCTCACCCTAATCTCTGAAATCCTAAGTTGCTCCGCATGACTCCAAATCAACGACAATAACTCAACTGCAATCTGCAGCAATTTGCAGGGGGAAGAAGTATAGTATGAGCACCGAAACGGTACTCAACATGCAACAGCCAACTGAGCTCAGAAGATTACACAAGCATAAACAACAAGTAATAAGGAAAGCATAACATAAGTAATTAAACAAGATATGCTAAGGTATTCAGGAAATAAAGAATAGAAATAGAAAATAAGGGGTAAGAAGTCGAGTCAAGAACGCACCTAGATTGTAAGCCAATAACCTAATCGCAAGAAACTAAGATAACAAGTCAACTGGCTAGTGTTAGGAGGACACACAACCACAATTCTAAAGTCAAAACCTACCAAGTAACAATAAAACAATAGCAAAGAACTGAATATAGTCAAACAATAACCTAACCGGACCTCATAAGCCTGGAAGGTACAAACATCAAACATAACCCAATCGGCCCCCATAAACCAGAGGGTACAAACAACAAACAAGTATATTGGTAATAGGCAATGCATAGGGATGTTGGGTGTGCAACAGGACCATCCAAAACCATAATCATATGACTCCAGTCAATTCCTAGCCCAGCTAGCAAGAGTGACAAATCAATCCAGGCCGCCCAGCCACACAGTCCACTCCCAGGGGCATAAGCCTCCCTGCTAGCAAGAGTGACTCAATGGTGTGTCAACTCCGAAGAGGATCCCAAGTATCAAGGTTGCCCAATCAGTCAGTCCACTCCCAAGGGCATAAGCCACCCAACTAGCAAGAGTGACCCAGGGGTGTAAGTAAAACCAAAAGCATGCAAGAAAGGGCATCGATGCGCCGGATATTCAAGTGAAAACTGAGCACATCCCAGATGCCTCTAATATCTCAAGTAGAAAAAAGAGCACGTCTCTGACGCCTCGTAATCTCAAAAATCAGTAAGTCAAGTGATTCAGGTGGTACAACTCCCGTCAAAACCAGTTTAGAATAAAAATTGAGTAAAATAGTACTTCATAATGAATGATAAATATGCCAATGCATGGGCGGGGATTGTACCACAAAATCCATGAGAATGAGCAAACAATGCAATACATGCATCACCAACATTTAAACAAGGCACTCCAAATTAAATAATTATACAACCACTGAAACCAAGCTACCAAAGCAGAGAGTACTAACCTGGGATCCAACAGGTCCTCGTACATGTCCTTAGGTCCAACAATATAATCATAAGCTCAATAAGGATACAACATGCCCATCACTAATCAACAAGCAAAGGGGTCAAGAAGATACTTCAAATCAATAAAAGAGGGAGAAAACTCGAAGGATGATGCCCTACCCCAATCACGTCGCTCAAGTCCCAGACTGAGCACAGTTAGGACCAACATAGGGCTATGACGAGCCACCAAGGTCACAAGCATCATCGCAAGGAGAACGACCCAAAATAAGCCCTAAATGAAGAAAATTATAACCGCGAGGCAATAAAACACAACTTAAAGCATCTAATGTCCAACCTAGTCTAAGGCAACTGCGAATCAATCCTTACAAGGAAAAGCAAGATCATCTACTCTACAAGTGAACCACGGTCTAAACTAAGGATCCCAACACCTACAATAAACCCAAGGCTCCTATGGAATTAAGTAATGATGGAATAACAAGAGGAAAACTAAATACCTAGAAAATACCATCCAAAATTACATGAAATCTATATGAAGCATTATCTTAGAAGTCCAATCAAGAAGTAAATCGAAGCCTACCTCAAAGCCAAACACGAGCGCTCCCAATCCACCACATATGAGCTATTTGCATCCAAAGCACCTCCGATCACCGCAAAACTATCGAATTATCAAACACAACGTTATTACGAATATTTTGACACTAAAATTGCAACAATTGGAAATGGACCTGAAATTGAGTCAAAATGAAAATGTGGGATCCGCCCTGGGAATCCCAAAGTTGACTCCGTCAAAAGTTACTAATCGACTAACCGATATTGTGATCCAAAATGAGGCTCAATTCCCTGCCCGAAACATCCCAAACCACCACATGCAAAATTAATAAGAAAAGTAAGTTAAGGCAGTAGATTCAATATCAAATTTACCTCAAACAAAGGTTCCTTAACAGATTCTAATCACACATCCACGTAGCCACGCTCCCAATGATCACACAGGAATTCGAATCACTCAAATCGGAGCCCAAATGAGGGAGAAATCGTTATTTGAAAATGAGGGCTTAACGCTGAAATTTCTAGGTATAAATACTTGAAACTGGTCACTAAAAGTTGATTCACTAGAAGTACTAAATTTTGGTCTCTAAAAAGCTTGCACCAGATATCAACACTTAGCTGGTTGCTCAAACTTTGAATTCTCCAATGGGGTGTCTGGGATTTGTTTGGAACCCCGTGCGTGCAGATGAAATATGCTAGCCCATCATTTGACATTCCAAACTCAACGGAACCATCGAAACTTCCATCCGAGGTCGTTTTGATGAAAAGTGGGTCCTACACCCAAGTTCCATTTCACGCTAAAAATCACAAGATGGATCAAAATAAGATTGGAAGCCTAGGGAATCACATGAAAGGTCATTCTAGACTAAACTTGACATTTCGAAGTTAACCGCGCTGACAAAATTCTCATCCGAGCATGTTTACCAAGAATATTGACCAAAGTTAATTCTTGACTTAAGCTTCAAAGTTAAAACGCATAACGGCACAAACTCACACCAGAAATCTCGAGGCTCGAACCAACCATGCCCTTAGCCTAAAATGACCCTTTTGGAGCTGATAAAACCATCAAAATTGCATTCTGAGGCCGTCTTCCTAAACTTTTGATTGAAGTCAACGATTCAAGTTTTAAATGCTCCAAAATATGAAAACTTGCATAAAATTTAAATGAACGACCCGACGATCGAATAAATAACTTGTGGCCTCTATAGGAAAGCTTTAAATGCTGAAAATATCGGAAAACAAAGAAAATGACCTGGAGGGTCATTACAAGAGAAACCAATATAGAATATAATGAAGAAGTTAAGAGTGATGAGGGAACACATTTAAGGAGATGACTTTAAAGAAATTGATGTTGATCGTGAACCATATGATTCTTTCACCGAAAAGGATATGGGTACAGGTCCAATCTCTGAAATATGATTTAGAAATCAAAAAAAATATTTGCATTGTACAAAGAACAAGCACGATTGAATGGTTTTTCTATAGTGAAAAAAGAAATTTTAACAAGATGGGTGGTAACACTGCTAGATATATAACTTATTATTGTAAATTTGTAATAGGGCTAGAAATCGCAAAGCTAAGTATACCATAACGAGTGACAATTGTAAAGTTAGGATCACTATTGTTGTTGATAACTATGATTTTTGCCCTTTTGGCGTGTCTCTTAAGTTGTTAATGAGAACGATCATCATTTTCTCTCTATCATATCTGGATTGATGGCTGGTCATATGTTGATTAATCAATATTTGAAGAGGGGTCTTGTAGCTCACGGTCGATATGAAATTAAACCCTCCAAAATAATTAGACTTGTAGAGGTTTAACGTGGTGGACAACAATTTTGGGTTGCACTCTAAAGGATTGTAGGAATTTTGAAATGCAACAAGGGTATGCACAATCATTGCTTAACTTTTTTCATGAAATGCAAGTGAAATACAAAGTTTTTCTATTCAATAAATGTTTACAACAGGGGAAGGTTGTGAAATGTGGTATGAGTGCATTAACATTATAAGGAAGCTTATGAGCACTTTTGTGATGCTATACGTTTTGATACACTGTATCTTGTGATTCACTACAATATGTCATGTGCTTCATTTGTTGGCATCAATCCCCACAGACAATCGATACTACTAGGATATGCTCTCTTGCCTCATAAAAATATCGTTAGTTACATATTAATTTTTAGTACTTGGCTTGAGGCCATGGAAAACATTCATCTAGGTGCTATGATAACCGATAAGTTCTCGAGCACTAAGCCAATCATTGTGGAAGTGATGTCACATACTATACATAGATATTACATTTGACACATATACTTGAAGTTGCCTCTTTACTAGTTTTCTGATTCTAAAATTGCACGTGAAAAATTCAAGTTCATGGTCCTTGATAGTATTAGTGTTGAAAACTTTGAAATAAGATGGACAAAATATATTACAAAGTATGATTTGCAAACAAGATATTGATTCAACAACCTATACATTGAGAAGGAGAAATGAGTTCAAGCGTATCCTGATGTGTTTTTTTGGACTGGTATGCTATTTACACAAAAAATAAGGGTATGTATGAATTTTTTTAATGGATATATTTTCGGTGAAAGCACCTTAAAGTTGTTTGTGCATCAATACAAGTTAGCTATAAGAGTTAAGCATGAGAAAGAGTTGGAAGTGGAAGGGATTTCATATTGTAAGTGAGTCATTGTTCAAGTGGGAGAAATAAGTAATTCAATGTTACACTCACACAATGTATTAATTTTTCAAGATGTAGTTAAAGAAAATAGTATCATTGTGAATCAGCACCCCACTAATCATGAATGTATCTCCGATATTGAAAAATCATAATTAGTGATTATTCAGTTATACATAAAAATGATTAAAAATTTCAATAGAATACATAATTGAATATAGGCCTAGAGGTGATTGTTTTAATTGTAGTTGTAAACGGTTTAAGTCTAGAGGTATATTTTGTTGTCATATATGCTCAAGATTTTGGCACACAAAAAGATTGTTAAAATTGATGAAAGGTATATATTGACTAGGAGGAGAAAAGATGTTATTCGACCCCGTTTGAAAAATTGATTCTTTTGGAGAGGTTACCCATATATGAATCTTAAGTAAAAGACATATGGGGACATGCTGATGTGTTTTGATCAGGCTTGTGATATAACATTGGACATTGTCGTGCAAGTTCTTTATGTTAAGCATTATTTAAAGAAAATTGTGCATGATCTTCAAAACTGGACCGATGAGATGATTGTGGCAGACCCCGACTTGAATGACATAAATCAAACTAAAGGTACAATTATGTGAGAGCCCCAATACATTTGTTCATGTGGCATGCCACACACAATTCGAAGTAGAAGAAAAATCAAATATCACTTTCCAAGTTCACAGTTGCATATGGATTCAGAGCTAGTTATCATGGAAGAACTAGTGTTAGGGTTGGTGAAAAGGGTGGTGGAAATCATGGTGGCATAGGTAGTGCTAGAACCAGTCAACACAAAAGTAGAGGTAACAGGTTAGGCAGAGGTACAATTATAGAACATGATTCGCTTGTTGATAATGAGGTATACTTTTGCTTCTATAATTGATTTATAATTTAAATATATTTATTTTGTTATAGTGTTTTCTTGATTTAAACTTAGTAAATTAACACTACACTATCACAAGGGACCTTGTTTGATCTATTTATTGATCAAAACATGGAGTTGTAAGAGCTGATGCAGTTGTGTGTTACAAAATGTTGCACTTGTTCCTACTGCAATTTCATTATTTTATGCTAGTAATTTCTTGATTATGAATTATGAAATTTTTGTTTGCAACACTTTGTCATTTGCTCTTATTTATTATACATAAAACTATGCGTTTGGTACTAAAAGGTACACAATTTGATCATTATGAATTGAAACACACTCCCTAAAAATTCATACCATAAAGGATAGTTTGCCGATAACTCATAATGTTTTAGAAATAAACATTCACCTAGCCAAAGTGGCAACTCAAGTCTTAACATGAACAACTGAAAAATGAAAAGACTCATGAACTAGTGTCTATCTATCTATGAATCCACTACTAACTTAGATGGACATCAGGACAATACCCACAACATCCTAATTAAATTAACATGATAAAGCAAAATAAAGGGATCCTCCGAAAACAAGGAGGCTCACCAACAACTCTGAAGCTCAACTGGATCAACGAAGCACTGGATGTTGATCCTGGTTACTTGTATCTGCATCTTAAGAGATGCAGGCCAAATAGGGTCAGTACATGGAATATACGAGCATGAGAGGGGAAATCTAAACAAGACATAAGTTTGAACTGGAATCTGAAAGAAACACTTACCTTATCTCAACTTAACTCAGGGATACTCAACTCAATGCAGTATAAAAACGACAATAAAGATGCAGTTTATATAAGGCATTTAAAATAATAAATAAAAACTCAATGTATTTAAAAATACAATGTACTTAGTTTGTATGCAAGGATACAATATGAACTTTGTTTGTATATGAAAATACAAAGTAAACTCTATGTATATAAGAATACAAAATATCTCTGTGAGAGTTTCTCTAACCGCCAACCATCACTATGTGCTATGTGATGATATATCGTCTAACCCATCTGCCAGAGTCGTCCTATACTTTGCCGAGGTATAGAACCTACTACTAAGTGGATTCACTAGTCTATGCTAAAAGCATTAAGGAATCATCTAAAAAGTATGACACTTTCTACCCACGTTGGCTACATGG
>NW_006239066.1:389188-392708 GCF_000226075.1 Solanum tuberosum
TTTTAGTATTGTTTAAGTTGTGTACGGGATTAGTCCCGAATTTTGTACTCTAAAGTATTAGATGGTTTTGAGACATCATGTATAAAGTCTAGAAAGTCTTCCGCTTGCTATTTTTTTATGCAATGTTTTCTTGGTAAAGAAAGTTTTAAATTCCTTATGGTTTTAGTGTCTATGCGATGAATGAATGCTAAGAGGCTTGTATTAGACCTCTTCGAGGTCGAGTACGCCGGTTACGACTAGGGGGTGCTCCCGGGTCATGACAATGACCCTTTCTACCCACGTTGGCTACATGGTTTATGGGGGATATGAGTTGTATGAACTCTCCCCCATATCGGTGCTCAATACTACTCCCAAAATATACTTTAGCTCATTATGTTTTAAAGAAAATATTTCCTCTTTCTGTGGTTTGAGATTATTACTAAAAAATCTTTCTCTTAAAAGAGATGGTACTTAAAGCTGCTCATGAACTCTTTTGGAAATCAATGTTTCCTCTCTTGCTTAAATGTGAAAACATTTACTCTCGGGAATACTTAGTTCCCGTATATCATTTTAAAGAAAATGAATCCAACTTTACTCTTCCTTAAACTCAAATGCTCAAGTCTTAAAACAAGTTTAAAACGATTGTAAAAGACTTATTAAAATGACTCAAATGAACTCTCAAGACTTGACTCTTAGCTCTATCTTGAATTTGAATTATGAATTCATGTTATGAATGATTTCTAGATGTTAGATGTAGTTTAGAGTAGTTAGAATCGATAGGGAGTAAAGGTATACTTTAGAAGGATTTAGACGGGCTAAACGATGGGAAAAAGGTGGGGACACACGACCCAGGCGCACTGCTGGCGCGGGGAGTCAGCCCCTAAGTTCATAAACCCATTTCTGGCTCACTGCTGGTGCATCTGTGGCGCACCGCGCCACCATTCCCTCTGACAATTTCGACAAATTTTTCTACTCGTTTTCTGACCTTAATTCGACTAAAATAGAATGGTTTCTTCCCCAATCACTTAGATTTGAATACCCAACATTAGAACACGATAATTCACTCAAAACTACACTCAAAACAGTAATATTTGTCTCAAGAACTCATCAACAACCCCATAAATCAAGATTTACGAATGAACTTCAAGAACACTTATCAAAAACTCAATTTCTTCGATTTCAAGAACGAAATTGTACTGAAATTAACATGATTGGAGTGTGGGTGAATGAACCCAACAATATGAGAACTCACATACCTCTTAGGGATCAAACCCTTGGCGAAACGACCTTCGATTCCGCAAGAAAACTCCAAGAACGCCTTGACTTTTCTCATTTTCTCCTCTTCTTGAACTCTTCTCAAAACCCTAAGCGTATATTGGTTTGGGAAAACTAAACCAAATCAGTTTAGACCCCTAATTAATTACTAAAAATGAATTAACCTGATTGGGTAAGGAAAAGACCAAAATACCCCTCTTAAATCCGGGTAACTTTCCTTAACCGGACAGCCTGATTTCAAACATTCATATTTCACTCATACGAGCTCGAAAATTAGCAAACTCGGTGGAGTTGGAAAGAGAATTCCAAGAACTTTCATTTGATATCTCATGGGCCACCTAAATCATCGTAACTGAAAGTTATGGCCATTTGAAGTTGACCCAAAACTCACTTCTGAAGCTTAACTTGAAAATTTTCAGATTTTGCTATTTCCAATTTAGTTCTTTCTTATTTTAGCTCTTTCAAATACCTAGGTGTTACATCTAAAACAATATGTTGATTTTTTTTTGTCACGTGCTCTCTACATTTAATAAAGAATTGTTCATGTAAGAGTGTGCCTGATTTCACAAGAATAACTAGAACATACTTCTAAGGATTTTGATTATGAGTTTGGGGTTTAAAGTGTTTGCATAGTTGAGGGTCTAGGATTGTTGTGAAGGTAGTGGGATGTCTCCTAAGAGGGTTGACGAGTCATTATCGTCGGTTGCCCACTGACCGTCATGACCATAGACAGGATCCAAAGGAAGTATTGATTAAGGTTGTGTTAGCATGAAGAGAGGAGATCACTCAATTTATTTAAGTTTCAATTAATTATATATTTATGTTTGAATTAAAATTGTGCAATGAACATTCACATAAATTAATATATTCAGAATATATATACTAGTTCTCGAACACGTGTGTTGCACGTGTATTCCACGCTTAATAGTATAAATATTTCGGAAATTAAAGTATGTGAATTAATTTTTTTGGATGTCATATGAACATGTGAAGAAAACAACTACATTTTATTTTTTAGAACTATCTTTTGTTCATTGATTTTTATTTTATAAGGTAAATAATAGATAATGTTCTTGTTGTTGGTTCTCGTATTTGACTTCTCAATGAAATGTGCACATAAATCAAAGATAGTTATTTAACTTTCCATTTCTTTTTTCCATTGATAAATTAAAAATTAAACATAATAAATATATTCAATCTGCAAAACTATATATATAATCACATGTTTACCTTACACCCAATTAATATATTGTTCATATCTTTGTAAACGATTTTCAATTTATTCAACCATATATGATTCATTCTATGGTCAATAAAAACATTGTGTTATCAGGTATATAGTAAAAATTAAACCAATACACCCTTCAACCCGACGTCATTATAAATCATATGAATTTTTCTTCAACTAAAATACATTAATATTAAAAAAAAGAAGTAAATAAGTAAAACGAAGAGAAATGTTTATATAATAGTAACTATATAGATGAGTGTTTTAAGTTAGAGTTATTATAGTAATTTAACATTCAAGTTAGGGAGTTCATGCTTTAAGGTATATATATTGATTTTTTCTTCAGTATTACTATATTTTTTATGATAATTACAAATGGATCACGAGCTCCTTGGGACTTTGCACAACCATATACTCTCCTATTTTTTCTCATTTTTTAAAAACCATTTTTGGCCCAAATTAATTTTATGGAAAATATTGTTTACAATTATAATTAGAGTTAATACATCAAAAACCCTCTAAATTAATCATGTTTTATAAGTTTAATACTTAAATTGTAGAGTGTCATTGTTAGATTTCATCTTCTTGGTATATTGTGAGAGCTAAAAAAAGAAATATACCAATAGATATTTACGTGACATTTTACATATTTTTCGTTATTATTTTATTAAAAAGTAAATTCTTCTGGTTTAATGTGTTTCTTTCAAATATAACAAAGGTTAATTACAATTAAAATTTATCAATAATTGAGAGACTAAATATTCTATTATCTGTGTCAATAATGTGAGGAGTAAATTATTTAAAGAAAGAAAATACTTTTTTTATAAATATAGTTTGATTTAATTGTACCTCATAGCAAACTGTTGCTATTTCACCTCTCTCCTGGTGAATCTCGCTCGCCACTCTCGTTCTCTCCCTCGCCTCTCTCATTTTTTATACAAACGCAAGTGTATAAAGTGCATTTGTGTTTGTATAAAGAGAGAGAAAATTGTATATATACATATATTTTCGTTCCCCTCTCTCCCTCTCCCAGATCTC
>NW_006239066.1:393984-408650 GCF_000226075.1 Solanum tuberosum
CTCTCCCAGATCTCGCTCGCTCACTCACTCGCCTTTCTCACTTTATACAATTGATCTTTTTGTATATGTATACCAAAGCAGATTATACAACTATTTTTTTTTTTGTATATGTATAGCGAATTATACATATATATGTTTGCTATGGAGCACAATTATACAAACTTTGCTATAGCATACAAATATGAATTTTGTGTTTGCTATATTTGAAAGTTGCTCTTTTTAAAAATTGGTGGTTCTATATATCAATTTTTGCATTATAATTCTAGCATAACAAAACATGTGATCAAATGATCCTTTAGTTGAGAAGGAAAATGTCTTAATAAGTTATTGGAGTACAAGAAAATAATTAAAACATAAAAGTATTATAAATAATGAACATAATACATGGACTTTGTTATAGTTTGGCCATTTTAAATTGCAAAAAAAATCGCCATTCGATTTATAACCTCCCATGAATCAAAAGGCATAACATGAATTAATGTAGCAAAATATTTGAGTCCATGCCCCTAAATCTCTCCCACAAACCCTAAAACGCATCTAACGTTCAACACTTAGGGTTTGCTCAACTATTTCGATTGAAATCATGTGTCGGATTTCTTAATTAGCACTATTTACCTTCAAATCCTTTAACAAATGACTAATAAAAGTGTAATTGACGAGAAAATTAACACAATTTTTGGAACGATTTTTTGTATTTTGATTAACACTTACATGCAGAATTACAAATTAAAGGAAATATCGGAAAGGAGTACAAGTATATCGAATCTAATCCGGCTTCATGCGATTGATACCTAGAAAAGAAGAAGAGAAGGAAGAGGTTATAAGGAAGAAGACATTAGAAACGAGGCAAAAACAGATAGGAAAATGGTTCGAGGAAGATACTGAAAAACTAGTATTATTAGAAGAGCGAATTTGAGGAGCTTAAGGTCAGTCGGTCAATTCACCGATTTTCCGTTCTCCTCAAATTCCTTCTATTTTATATTTAATACTTATTTGTTTATTTTCTTTCTTAGTATATTATGTATTTAAAATTACTTACAAAAAGTTTGGTTAACTCTCAAAATTTCACCTATGCCACATAAATTGAGACTGAGGGAATAACATATATCATTAAAAATTACGTTAAAAGTAATATAAAGTCACAATGATTAACAACTTAAAATATTTTAAAAATATATTAAAAATTTGATCAACTTCCGAAATGCCATTTTGAGGAGCTTAGGCTCAATCAGTCAATTGACCGATTTGCCCTTCCCCTCTAATTTCCTCTATTTTATATTTAGTATTTCTTTATTTATTTTCATTTTTGGTATATATGTATTTAAAAATTACTTATAAAAATTTGGTTAGCTCTCAAAATTTCACATATACAACATAAATTGGAACTGAGGGAATAACATGTATTATTTAAGTATTGCATTAAAAGTACTATAAATCACAATAATTAATAACTTAAAATATTTAAAAAAAACATATGAAAATTTGATTAACTTTCGAAATTCCATCTAAATTGAGACAGATGAGCTAACATCTATTATTTGAAAACTACGCTAACTAAAGGCAGTGGCGGATGTATGTTATGGATTATGGGTGCTTAAGCACCCATTGCTTTTTGCAATTAACACTAATATTTGTTTGTAATATCTAATAATTCATTCAAATATATTAACTAAGCACCCACTTTATATAGCAATTCTCAAACTAAAAATAATTGAGCACCCATGAAATAAAATTTCTGAATCCGCCACTGACTAAAGGTACCATAAATAACAATAATTTACAACTTAAAATATTTTTAAAAATGCATTAAGAATTGATTAACTCTCAAAAATTCTCATGTGCCACATATCTCAATAATCAACAACTTAAAATATTTAAACAAATATATTAAAAAATTAATTAACTCTTAAAATATCACATGTGCCACAAATATTATTTGAAAAGTACGCTAAAATATTATATAAATAATTAAAGAAAAAAATATGTAAAAAATTTGTTGACTCTCCCAGTTCTATCTGTGTCACATAAATTGAAACAAATAAAATAATATATATTTGGCTCAAGTTTACTCGGCTTTTGTATCTAGTGTTTTTATGAAACCAAACAAAACCTTGTTAACCAAAACTAATTACCTTTTAAAGAGCTTTTTATAAAATATTAACTATCTTTAAACATATATGCAATATATATGTATTACAAATAAATTAAAATGTATTATACTTGTTTTGATTTTAAAAACTGGACTCTGATGAAAACGAACTACACATGTAATATAGACGCATTACACTGTATAAAAATAAGATTTGCATGTAGTAAGTATATTTATTATAAGTGTCTTAATATATAATAAGATTGTTTAGGTAAAAAATCAGCAGTATGTAAGTTTACAATTCACTTGCATTAATAAACTAAGTTTACAATTCTACCTTTATTATGTTTTTTAAACTCTACTTTTCAATAAATGATATATAAATTCATCTTCTAGTTTAAATTTGTTTGTTGAGATTTCTTTTTTAAAATCAGATTTTATAGAGTAATGCTAGGAGTGTCAACCGGACGGTTCGGTCGGTTATTTTCAAAAAATTATACCATCCCAATTTTTTGGATTTTTTTTATAATGAATAACCAAAATTAAATTTTTTAAAACCATCTCAATCATATCGATTTCTCTTCGGTATCGGTACAGTTCGGTTAATTTTTTCTTCTTTTTTTTCCTTTTAAAATATCACCTCAAATAACTCTATTATTAAAATATTTCTTTCGCAAATATGTTATTGAAGAAGCACTTCAATTCTTCACCAAGAAGTCAAGAATGTAAAACCTTGTGTTGTAATCTTTGAT
The DNA here is from genome assembly GCF_000226075.1 of Solanum tuberosum. Lineage (NCBI taxonomy): Eukaryota > Viridiplantae > Streptophyta > Magnoliopsida > Solanales > Solanaceae > Solanum > Solanum tuberosum. The sequence goes on from NW_006239066.1 coordinate 396,826, forward strand.
CTTATTCTATCATTAAAATATTTCTTTCGCAAGTATGTTCTTGAATAAGCACTTTAATTCTTTACCAAGAAGTCAAGAATGCAAAACATTGTTGCCGTATTGTTTGATCTTAATCATTTAATAGGAGTATTTGCATAAGTTTGCTCTATTGTTTGATAGAGTATCTATTATAGTATCTTTTAAATTTAAATCTAATTAATTAAACTCCAATTAAAGAGCAAAGACCCAAAGTCATCCAGTCATTAGAGGCCTAAGATCTATGTAATATTTATATTTGAAAAATGTTATAAAATATTTTTAAATATTAAATTTAACATATTGTTAATATATAAAATATATTTACATACACGTAAGGTTATTTGGTTCGGTTCAATTTTTTTTTTGATTTTTTCATAAATGAAAAGGACCATCCGAATTGTTCGTTATATACTTAAATAAAAGTCCACAATTTTATTGAAGAAAGACATAAATCGATTTAGTTCGATCAATTCGATCGATTTTTCATATTCTTTTGACACCCCTAAGTAATGCAATGGTGAGAGTAATTAATTAATGTATGAAGTAATTACAATGAATATTAATTACTTATTAATTTTCCCAAGTTGATCAAATATTTATTTTCAAGGTTAATTAACTATCAAGGGTTATAATAGGAAGAATATTATAATTTATGCATTATTTTATGAAATAACAAGTATTATGGACCAACTATATATAGTAAGGAAGACATAAAAAGGAATGGTGAGAGTAAAAATGAATAGTACATGTATTAAAATTATATAGCTATAAATAGTAAATATTTTCTTTTCCCATAATTTAATTGATTTGGTTCAGTTTTCAATTTGGATGGGTTTTAACAAACGATGAACACCCCTAATGAGAGTCATAGGAATGTATTAGTAACTCTGCTTGTTAGAATTTGTATTAGAAGCTGCACTTGTACACTTAAATAAGATAGGGATAATATTTGTGTTATAATCCAAATCAAAACCACAAAGCCGTTCCAACAGTATTCATACTCCCTTTCAATGGATAGACGGTAAGCATTCGCGTATCTGCAAGCGATTTTCACAAGGGAGCTTAACAAACATAAACAGCATTGATCGTATTCCTTTTCCAGACCCAAAGAGTTGGGGAGCACTGTGACCTTTGAACTTTGGATGGTGGTGGTTGGAAGGTAGATTAGATAAATGATCTACCGATGACATTAGGGGGCGGGGAATGGGATTTCACAAAATCTAAGCTTGGACTCCAGGGACTCACAAGTTATAGTTATCTAGTCCTAGATCCCTAAGAGCATCAGTTGCAGCATTCTTACAGCTCTTGTAATTCATCTTAGCCTTTCTTATAAGCTTCTCAATGCCATTACCAAGCAAAATAGTTCTGCAAAAAACATTCACAATGTCAAACTTACTTAGTTCCTACGAGACTGGCCGAGAAAAAACTTCCTGACAACCAGCATTTGCACCAAACCACATTACTTTCCCATGATTAAGTGATAAGAGTTTTAAGTAGATGTATTGGTTTGGTACAGATGCCAGGTGCAGATAAGTTTTTTTGCAACCGTCTACCCTTACAAACTGGCACATCAAATCCTTAACATATCAGCAGCAAGCAAATAACAAGTCTAGTGGTGGGGCACTTGCCTGTTTTCTGGATTCCTAACCACAAGATTTCGGATCATGAAACAAGAGCTTCTTTGCAGTAGCTCTGATTCTGGAAACCTCTGCATAGCTTGGATAACAATATCACCAGCTCCGGCTTCAATTGCACATGCAGCATTATGTGGAGACCTCAAGGACAATACAGTTATCATAGACATAACCTGAAACATGGAAAGAGTAGCAAAGAGGTCTTTTGGTGCCTAAATTGTATACATGCAGATAGTTCTGTACCTATTGAGGTGTTCACAAAGATATATGGAATTAATAGGACTTTCCTATGCAATGACACGAATGAAAAGAAAAAAAAAGAAAGTACACCTTGTCCACTGGGATACTGTTTGTAAAATGCAAAAGGAAAGGAGGTTTGGATATAAAAAAAATGTAAAGAAACCACAATCTTGTAATGCTTGCAAAATATGATTCCAAACTAGCTTTTGAGTTTAATGATCTTTGGACTATGTGATTCGCAGCAAGTATATTCAAAATCAAACTTAGTCGAATTGGCTACCTAAGCAAAATGCTTCCCATTTTTGGAGAAGTCTTATGAAAGCTAAGCCTTTTTTTTGCTTTTTGATATTGAAAAGCCAAGCCTGTTTTGATATTGACTCGGGTAGACATTTCATTACCGCATCTGATGTGATGATGGATGAGAATTGGATCTATCTTCTACAATTTATTATCTTGACTCATCTGACAAAATTATTGGTTTATCCCATTTTATTGCAAATAATGTTGTATTTGTAGATAAAATCATTTGAAATGGAACAGGTAATGGGAAGTTCAGCACCAAATCAGCATACGAGATAGCTTGTGACGATGAAACACCCCAAATGACAGAAGATGGACTGATATATGAAAAATTCGGATTCCTGAAAAAATGAAATGTTTTATATGGCTTGCAAGACATAATAAACTTATATCAATGGTATTACCTCATGTAGCACAGCCGGATCATCGGAAAATCTCATTGCAAGTTTCATAAGCTTGTCCATGCCATCCTTATCTACAATAGCACTCTTGTTTATGTCACTTCCTGCCAACTGCTCACTATAATATATTAAAATTTAATTTTAAGAAAGGAAGAATAGCAGATAATCAATTCATGGGGACCAAAAGAAAGCTGAAGTTCCTATTCCACATGCACAACCAGAAAACTTGATAAGTAATGACAAACAAAATTAAACATGATTCAGAATATTCAATCTACTTACGAGAAAAAAAAACAATTTATACATCAAAAACCAAATTTAATGTATACAAATATGCTATGAACAAAATTTTAGGAATTGCACCTGATAGCCAGTTTTGACCCTTTTATTTAAACTATATCCATCTCAAATCATTTAACTTGTAGCTAGTATTGACAAACTTCAGATAAAGTCTGTATACTCCTCTGCTTCTCCTTCTTCATAGTTGTTGCTTGAGTAAAGGTGTGGCCCAAGTTGCTTATTGCTACGTTGGCATTGAATTTAATGAAAATTATGTTGCTAGCTTACATAGTGAATACGCAACAAATGATCCCAAGCATGATTCATTGAAGTACAGTACCAAAGAATACAACATTGAGTTAAGAACTCAGCGTTTATGAGGAAGAAACTTGCATTGATATCCTAGAGGTCTTCTCTATTATATTATTTACCTCTACTAGAGCCCTATGCAATGATGGAGAAGGATGAGTGGTCAACTATGTTTCAATGTCCTAATCACCACTAGAATGACCAGAAAGAAGGTATTGATCGGGGTCTGAAGTTAGGTCCCCCAAACTTCAAACATACAGGTCTGAAGTTTTGGACTGCCAGGCCAAACTTCAGAAAAAATATCTGAAGTTTCAAACTGACAGGACAAAGCTTCTAACAAAATGTCTGAAGTTTGTTTGCTCCAAATTGATTAACATTTGGTTCTGTCAAGCCTACTTCAGAGCCATATGTCTGAAGTTTGTAACTTCAGAGCTCAGACCCAAAACTACAAACAAAACGTCTGAAGTTTGCATGCTCCAAATTGATTGACGTTTGGTTGTGTCAAGCCTAGTTTCAGACCCATATGTCTGTAGTCTGTAACTTCAGAGTTCAGACCCAGATTTTTTAAACTTTGTTGGCGTATCAAAGATGATTCAAAAGTGGATAAACTTACAAAACTTTAAAGCTTCGGCTATGCCTTAAATAGGGGTCCCAAAATTGGGCCATCTGTACACTTCCCCCCAAAAAAAATTATGAGACAATTGGGCCTTCTAAAGTACATCCATACATATGATAAAGGATCATGAAATATCAAGACACTATATATAGGATCAGTTCTCATAGATCAATAATAAAAAATGCTCAGCAGAAAACATGCAAAACTACACACCCCAGTATAACAATCAAACACAAGGAAAGAAGAAACAGGAAAAGTTTAGTTCAAGTTGTAAATAAACTTTGCACCTTAGATAACAAGGAGCAGCAAGTTATGGCTACGACTTTTTCACCCTGTTCACTGCTGTCATCTATACATCGAAGAATTGCGTCTATACCACCATTTTCAGCAACGGCTCTGCATATATCATCCTGAATCCAAAAGTGACAGCAAACAATTAGGAATTATGGAGCAACTGAGTCAAAGTTGCAAGTCACTAACTACAGGAAAATTGTTATAAGCATTAGTTTGTTATTAGTGAAACCGAAAGGCAACTACAAAACTTACACTTATCTATAAATAAAGGTTGTTATCTGCTTCTATCACTTGCAAAGTTCTAAGGACCTACTTTGAAACACTTCAAATGTGATGGAAGATATCCAACTTTTCACTGAACCTTCCATAAGATATTCTTACCTTAAGGGGGAGTTTGGTTTGAAGACAAGTTATACGAGGATTATAATGTAGGGATTAGTAATCCAGAAATTATTTCTTGTTGGATGTGATTGGTTAATTGGACAAAAATTGGAGATACAAGATTTGATTTTGAAGTGTTTATTTATTTTTTATACTAAAAAGTATCGAGTTGACAATTATTCTCTTGAATGCATGACCTTCATTGATTTCTAGGAAAAAGATAATGGTAGTTTTGTCCTTCTGCTACTTTATCCATATATACTTATACATTGATTCGATCCATGTTATTGGTGGTATAAAATAATACACCAATTGATGTATTAAGTTATACAAGAGTTAAATTATACATGATTCAAATTACAACCAAGCATTGGATAAAGTTATAACAAATTATATACCATGATTATTTTCTGAGTTAATTTCTCAGACGGTCACTCAACTAACAACTTCTATCTCAAAAAGTCACTCAACTTTGTTTTGTAACAGAAAAGTCACTCAACTTTGTTTTGTAACACAAAAGTCACTCAACTAATGACAATTATCTTAGAAAGTCACTCAACTTTGTTTTGTAACAGCAAAGTCACTAAACTATAGTCATTTCACCTCCAAAATCACTCAACCAATTCCAACGACATTTTCGGTAGATATTGTTGGCAGGGAAATTTTCAAGTCAATTTTTTTGGGAAAGAAAAATTATTTTAATTAACCATTAAATTGACCCGCTTTTTGTTTAACCGGAATGAACCACTTTTTATTTTTTAAAAGTTTGGCTTAACACCTTGTTTGGATGGTTGTTACTCGTTGTATTGCATTGTTAGTTTAAATACAATGTTTGTTTTGATTGTTACAGAAATTGTATTGTTTCGCATCGTTTAAATTCATTTTTAGGTAACGACGTATAGACCCATTTTGTGTAATGATCAATTTAGTGTGATCGCATCGTTACCTTAATATTTTTTTTCTCATTTTGTCTTTACTTATTATTTAATAATTTTATTTATTATTAACCCTACCTTTCATAGTAGCTCTACCCTGTATCCTACTTTTCTTGTAGGTTTACCATTCAAATTATAGATGTGTGACATTATATAACGACGGAGAATATTGTGTTTGAATTGGTTGAGGGACTTTGTAGATGTCTAGATGAAATGACAATAGTTGAATGGCTTTTGTGTTACAAAACAAAGTTGAGTGACTTTCCAAGCTAAAAATTATTAGTTGAGTGATTGTCTGAGAAATTAACTTTTGTTTTCCTTATACATCATACCAAACAACCCCTAATTGTGTAAGCCAAGGTAGGCATTGTGTATTAGGACTAAGGTGGCAATCATTCAGGAAAAAGATGAGTGACAATAAGCTTCTGAAATGATTGATTAACATCATTTAACCTACCCCCAAGTTTTTCTAATGGATCCACAATTAAATTAAAAGTTCTCCCTATTAGCCACGGGAAGTTTATGCAAGTCGATAAGATGACCTGTGACAAAAACCATCTCCTATTTATAAGATTTATAAACCCATCTAACGGGATTACTCAATTGATGACAATGCTGCAGGAAAAACTTGGTCAGCTACAGCCAGCACAGATCTATATTATCATCAACAGTTTATCACTTTCAGGGTGGGCATGTGCACAGATATAAAAGAGATAATGTACTTATTTTTACTGTTAAAGAGTATATTGACTCCAGAAACAAGTGTTGAAAGATAATTACAAGAGCGTTACATTCCAAATTCTGTAATGAGCTCAAAATGTCAACTATAATAGGGATGATAAATTTTAAATAGATGCAAGGAAGATTTCAGCTTAAGGAGTTTAAGAATGCTTATATGCAAAGTGCAAAGTATTTAATTAACATATTCCTTGTGTCTTCAAGTTATTTCATATATTATTCAGTACTTACATTAACAGCAATAGCTTTTAAAGCAACACTTGCAGACACCAGACTAGGCGCCTTGATCCCATCATGAAGTGAATCAACAAGTGCTTCAACAATTCCTATTTTTGCAAACCTTCTGGCATACCCATAAACCTACAGTTAAGAACAATAACATTTACAGAACGTCTCACTGTTTAGAGCATGCATTAGAGCAACGTAAGAAATTCAATCATTGCTGATATAGCCATATACTTTCTTAATTATCCAGGTCTGCCTACCTTAACAATTCAACCAACTCCCAGCCCAGTTGATATCTTGATAAACCAGAACATTCACAAATCAATAATAACTGGATCTAGGATAAGCAGTTAAAGATCCATTATTAATACAGCCTCCTCCATTAGAACGTATAAATGGTTTATCTGGAGTCAAGGATCATGGATCTGTAGTTCAATCATTTGATCAGCAATACTGGATCCACTAAAAAATATTTTTCTCCACAATATGAAAGTATAGTTGCTTGAGAATTAATTCGAACAAGCTTGAGAGTAAATAAAAAGATTCATTCGAAAAAAATTGACATTAGAAATAAGAAGAGAAGTTGCATATCTTCACTTTTAAAGAATAACCAAATAATAAAGGAAAACTGGTCAAAGCATTAAATCATGAAAGCAATCTGTGCCATTTAGTTTGCCACAAAAGAAGTTAAATCTAACAATTTACTTTGTACTTCAAAGTACCTTCTTGGTTCTATATTTAATAAATTTACATTACCTATCAAAAAAGAAAAACTTAAAAATATTGTCTCAATATGATGGACAACTAGGATAATGCAACTCTTATTAGGTGATAAAATCAGGGTTGTCCAGAAATATAAAATAGTGAGAAATCTTCAGGTTTTCTATAGTTCATGTGGTGAATGTTTGAATTTCTTTGGTCATACGTGATTGATCGATGCAACCATACAACTTGATCAACTCACCCAGTAAATAAAGTGGTGCTTTCGGGAAATTATTATAGACTAGTCCAGGTCACAGGTCCTATTTATCCTGTTCAGTCAAAAAATTAGCCTGATCTGAAACTTATTATGGAACAAAATACATTGCGTGACTCTGTCCATGTGAGTTATTCCACCTGTATCAGAATTCTGATTTTGATGAGCAATTAACATCAAATAACAATAACTACTATAAATGTTCACTTACTTCAGAGGCCACAACACGATTGTCATCAGAGGTTAGCAGGACTCGTACAGCATCATATAAACAAGGAATACTCCCCCTACTAAATTCTCTTAGACATTGAAGAATCAGCTCATCAATTTTCAAGTTCATAAATGCCTCCTTGAGGACCTCATTCCCAGTTGCAGCGGCAGAAACAACAGCGAATCCACTGTTCAAGATGCTTAAGTTTTCTTTCCTATTGTTTAGGATATTCATAACCATCTTTGGACCATTAGTCTCCCTAAATATTTCAGTGCTCTGTAGATCTGCACACAATACAATTATGCATATTAGACATTTTCCATTGATGATATCAGCTCTCCCATCTACTGAGAATGCAGAACTATCCGAAATTTCAACCAAAATAATACGAAAATCAAATTGGCATTGTAGGAATATGAGAGCCCGTTTGGCTAAGCTGATTTAAAGTAGTTGATAAGTATTAAGTGCCAAAAAATACTCAAGTGTTGAAACTAATTGAATAAATAAGCAATTACGTATTAGAATAAAGCGCTAAAATTGTTAATATACCATTGAAGTGCTTAGTATAAAAGTGTCCATATGCACTTTTTTCTGTTTAAATGACTTAAACAGCTTTAAAACCATTTACACTAATAAAACATGATTTTTACAAGATTCAACATTTCAGATTGAAACAAATATAAAATAATTTACCTCTCATTCTTTGTTGATAAATATAAAAAATTATTTAATGAAAAGCTAAAATTTGATATTAATAATTTGAGTAAAATTTGTTAGTAAAAAAACCTACTTAAATAACACAAAAAATAAGTGCATAAAAGAAACAAGCACTTGACATCAATGTTGATAGACTCATATTCTTAACTCTCCACTGTCATTTCTTCTTACCTTTTTTTTTGTTCTCAGCAAGTGTATAACATATATGTATATGAGTTCTTCAATTCAAATATTGCAAAACAAAATCCTTTAGCACAAAATCAATCAGATCACTTTCAACGTACAGAGCTTCTTAAGAACCTTGATTGCTCTTGATGGTACCCGGGCTATGACAGAAATCGTGTAAAAGGTGAGGGAGTGAAATCATGCACAGGGTTAGGGGTTTCATTGCAGTAAGGATATTTCAGGGATATGAATTAATACTAGGGATAAAATAGTAAAAAAATTTGGTCAAACCAAAAGTGCTTACAACCTGAAAAATCATAAGTTGAGAGTAATGAACTTCTGGATTTTGGCTTGTTTAATTTATAAGCTACTATTAGTATTTTTAATTCTATTAAACGCATAGATAAGCCGAAAAGTGCCAACACCCTCTGAGTCATGTATGTCATTTCATAACGAACTACAAAGTAGGATGTTGACAGATTTCTTTTTTTTTTTATCATTATGATCTTGAGAGATTTCTGCATCACAAGTTTCAGAATAGTACACCAGCGCACTATGCATAATCTTTTCATTCTCTATACCTGCTAGTGATGCATGAAAGGTGTACATAAATGCTGAAAGATTTGCAACAAAAGAGTCCTAGTGATCCAAATAATGTACTAACATATAATACTTGATATGAGAAGTATGAGCTAGGATTTGCTTACAAACCTTCATTTTATTTTGGTGCTAGATGCATGCCTATAGTAAATTACAACAACTGAACGGGAAAAAAAGGAAACAAAATTGACAAATCTAACCTAATTAACGGCATTTGTAGTAAATCACCAAAACTAAAGTGTTCCATTAAAAACAAGAACTAGAATCATAATTTTCAGCCAATATAAAATACTAAGAAAATAAGTATCATGTACTGAAAACCTGACAGCTCGTGACTTAGAGAAAAAAAGGATGTATTTCATCATGCATCACACTATCTATTATTTCTTCTTCTTTAAAGTAACCAACAAGTAACATAATCAATCCCCAAACCCACAGAACACATCAAATTCCACTAACAGTCATTCCCTCAGGAAACATTATTGTATATACGTAATATATGTATCATACCATGAAGTAAGGAAACCAATGTCTTCAGAGCTGAAACAAGGCCCTCGCTCCCAAGTTTACCGCATATCGAACACACCAATTTTATAGCACCATTCTTAGTTGCTATAGCAGCATTTCCTGATCCATCAACATTACACGCATCATTCAATTTATCTAACCATTCAATAATTTCCTTCACATCAGTCTCATCCCCGCCTCCCTGCTTCCAATCACGATCCAATTCCTTCAGCTTCTCAAGTGATTGAATTACTGGATTTTCCTCCCCAGAACCCAAAATGCTAGTCACAATCCCTGAGTGCGGACATAAAACAGATTGAAGTAAGATTTAGTCTTTCACAATATTTACAAACTGGAGCATTTATAAAGCCCAATGTCATCTAATCTGGTTACAGTTTTACATCTCCGTTTCGCAATAGACATGAAATTTAGAGAATCAAACAGTAATTTTTTTCTGTAAAAGATGAAATTCAGTAATCAGTAAACAAATATAATAAAAAGGAATATATACAGAGGTAGTTGATAGTAATTACTACAAATGCAAATAATTTTAACAGAGAATACCGGAGAGATCAACGCCTTGGAGAGTTAGGGTTTGAATAGCGTCTTCAAGGGCTTCAGTGGAATCCATTCCAAGATCTTCAATATTTTCCTTCACCAATTCATCGAAGGCTTGTTGAGATATTGAACGGACGGATTTTGGTGGAGCCATATTTGCTGCCGACGGAAATCTGTTACTGACGAGTGCGACAGGTGAGAGGGAGATCGCCGGTGAGAGGTGAGAGTGATATCTGGAAGCTGAAGAGAGAGGGCTGAAAAGATTATACTTAAGTGGATTGGAGTGTGATTATAACTATGGAGCTCTTTTCTTCCATCTGAATTTCTTCTTCTTAGTTAAGGACCAAATTTAACTAATTAAGCTTCTTTGATTATCTGTCTCTATACGAGTTAACAAGTTAATTTGCATTTTACAGATAAAATGTTACGATCATTTTGTGGGTTGTCTTTCTATTCGAGTTAGTTGTTGATTTACGAGTTAGGATTTGTGTTAAGCATCTTTACGAATTTCTGAGCTATGTATTTGCATTTTACTGATCAAATGTTATGATCTTTTAGCTTTGTTGTTGTTTTTACGATTTAGAATCTCTCGGTTAAGCTTTTACACAAATTTATGAGTTATAGGTACGCATTTGTCACGATCCAATTTTTCGAGTCATGAAGACACCTACTATAACCCACAAGTAGGTAAGTCAACCCCGTACCTAGAACGACAAGTAGTGAGTATAAAGGTAGAACTAGACAATAATTACACTAGCAATAAAAACAAGACAATAACGAAAGCAAACCAAAATCTATATACACTAGAATCTCTCCAGAACCTGGAAGTCACGAGTACAAAGTTATCTAGTATGAACAAATACAAGTCCCAAAAGTGGACCACAACAAGTCGTCTCAAAGTCAAAAGACTAGCTAAGCATATATACAGAAGAATACAGGTTGATCTAGGACGCCAAGTGCTCACCCTCGTCTCTGATACCCAAAAGCTACAAAAGATGGTGTCACACCCCGAGCCTACACCCTGAGCGGGACTGACACTCGAACACCATTACTGGCCTCAAGCGAACCCTTGGCCTGACTTACTGACTCAGCGGAAGACTCAAAACATTAATACAATGATCAAATGGACTTACTCAAATAACTTAGTCAAATAGCTTAGAATGTTTAAAAGTCAACATTCAACTTGGCTAAAATGGCAACTCAAGTCTTAACATATGAAATGACAATGTAAAGACATCTGACTACTAACTGTCTACGAAGCCTCTAAAACAAAGAGGGATGTCGGGACATGACCCCCGATCATCCTAACATCTGAAAGACTAGAAAGCAAATAAAGGAGTCATCTGGAATGCAATGAGGCTCACCAACAGACTCTGAATGCTCAAGCTGGATCAACGAGGCGTTGTATGCTGATCCTGGTTACCTGCGTCTACATCATAATAAGATGTAGGCCAACTGGCATCAATACATTGAATGTACGAGTATGCGAGTTGAAATGCTAAAACAAGATATAGGCTTGAAAGGATTCTGAAAGAAAACACTTACCTGACTCTTCTCAACTTCTGAATAACTTAACTCAAATATAAAGAAATGAAGCACATGCAATATAAATAAAGCTTATAAAACAGTTGCAACCAACTTAGTTCGTTAAAGATAAAGAAGTAACAAACTCAACTTTACTCATATAAGAAAATAATATGGTTTCTGTGGGAGATTCTCTA
>NW_006239066.1:408966-430527 GCF_000226075.1 Solanum tuberosum
TTTATAAACTCTTTGGGAATACTTAGTTCCTCTCTTATATATTTTTGAGAAATGAACTCAACTCTTTACTCTTTGCTTAACTTGAAACTTTAGTCTTAAAACAAAGTTAAAACGTTTGTTAAAGACTTTTGAAAACTTAAAAAACTATGCTTGACTTGTTTCTTAACTTCTAGACTTGACTCTTAACTTCTCTTGACTTTAATCCTAACTTTCCTTGAATTGGATTATGGATTCAAGGTTCATGATCTCATGTTTATGGATGATTTCATGATGTTTAGCTATACCTTAGAGTGTTGGAATCGACTAGAAAACATAGGTACATTTCTAAGGAACAAGTACGGAAAGGTGGGGAATGAATAGGGAGAACTGGCGTCCCTGATGCTCTGAGAGGCGCGGGGCGCCAACCCTCAAAGTTCAGAGAACTTTCTGTGGCGCTCTGGCAGGCGCGGCGCCCCAAGCCCTTGCCTAGAAAATCTCTGATTTTTCTCCTTCGTTTTTCATCTTCAAACCCTCTAAACTTCAATGGTTCTTTCCCTAAACACTTAGAGTCATTAGTACCCTCAATATACAATAGATTCAACTCAAAATTTTCACCCGGAAACATGAATCAAATCATTAAGAAACTCCAACAACACAACCCACAAGAATTCAACGAAACTTTCAATAATGCATCAAGAACTGAAAGGATTTACTTTCAAATCAAACATATTTTGCTGAATTGAATCATGTTTGGTGCGTGGGTGAACTAACCCAACGCTATGTGATCTCACATACCTGATAGGAATAAATCCTTGGCGAAAACCACAACTAAATGGATCGATCTTGATGAATCTTGCCCTTTCTTCTTCTTTCTCCTCTTTTCTCCTTTCTCCAAGCCCTGGCGTAAATTTCCAAATTTCTAAAACTGACTAAAATCTGATTTGACCCATATTAAACTCTTAAAAATGGATTAAAATAATAGGGCAAGGAAAAGACTAAAATACCCTTAAAAATCCAGATTGGACATTTCATTATTCCAACAGCCCAACTTCCAAAGGGCATTACTTACTCATATGAACTCAGAATCGCGCCAACTCGATGGCGTTAGAAAGATAATTCCAAGAGCTTTCCAACCATATGTGGAAGTAGACCTAACTCATCCTGAGCTAGGAGTTATGACCATTTGAAGTTGACCAAAAACTCACTTTTCCTAACTTAAACAAATTTCCAGATTTGTCACTATTTCCAAAAATGATTATTTCAAGTTCTTAGCTTCTTCCTAGCTATTTCAAATTGTGAGTTGTTACAGATGGCATGAATGATCACCGCTGGTAGCTGGTACTAGGACCTGCATCACAAAAAAAGATGCAGAGTGTAGCATGTGTACCAAAACAAAGGTGCTCAATAGGCATCATAAGGCTGACTGAGCAAGAAAAGTAAATAAAATAAAATTGAAAATAGATAATCTAAATACAAATAGAGGTCAAAGCAGATATAAAACAAAGCACACGAGCATACAGACAGTAAATTTAAGTTTAGATAAACTAAGCATAGCTGGACCTCATAAGGCCAGAAGGTACATTCATGCGCAAGTTTAAATAAAACCCAAACAGACCGCCATAAGCTCGACATGTACACAAAATTGCTAAGTTTAATGAGAGAAGAGAACCACGAACCGAATGTCGGGCTCCCAACCTAAGTAACCATCATATCCAGACAACTCCTAGCCCAACTAGAAAAAGTGACAATCAATCTAGGCCACCCAGCCAACCAGTCCACTTTCAGGGGCGTAAGCCGCCTAACTAGCAAGAGTGACCTAGGGGTGTGTTGACTTTAAAGAGAATCTCAGGTACTAAGGCCGCTCAGCCAACTAATCCACTCCTAAGGGAGTAAGACGCCTAAATAGCAAGAGTGATCTGGGGGCATGTAGACTCTGAAGAGGATCTCAAGTAAGCTCCAAGCCATCGTGGATCCACATAAACTCACAAAGGATCACAAAATGATCCAAGTCGGAAACACTCCAATCGCAAGAAGGCACACAACCTTCAGTAGCGTATCAGAGCCACAGAGATAGGGAGATAAGGTAGAAAGTCTACAAAGATGCAAAAACTCTTAGACTAAGGCTCATACTATCATACTCAAGTCTAATATTTCCATCTACAAGGACCTAGTCCATCCGAAATGACGTTGGAGATGAAAACAAAGCTAAAAGTCTCTCGAGTCTAAGACAACACTAGTCTACCCTATACTAAGTTTAAACATGCTTCAAATAACAAGTAACAACACAAATAATTCACAACAACATGCAACAACGTACAAGAAACCCCAACTAGCATGGTACTACCCCCGAAATAGTGATGATTAATCCTAAAACATGGTATCTATGAAGAGAGGTAAGAATAACTAGGTACCCACTCACAATTCACTATATTCAACATAAATTTACACAATTCAGCTCAGTCTATATAGAAAGAAAGTCGTAGCCTACCTATAGGTCGACCCCGCGCGCTACAAATCACAAGCTCAGAGATTTTCCTTTCCAAACAGCCTCCAAAGCTGCCACACTATCAAGAATAGGATCACAATGTTAGTACGGACTTTTAGACACCAAAAATGCTTAAAAGAGAAATGGACCAATTTCAGAGTCAAACAAGAATTGTGGAGTGTTTGTGTGTTTCGAATATTGATGAGTTGAGGCATATCTCGATATTCTATTTACCCAAGAGCCACTAAGATGTATTGTGATCTACATGAAGTCTATTGGTAGAATAAAATGACTCAGGATATTGTGGAATTTGAGGCTAAGTGTCTGAATTGCCATAAAGTGAAAGTTGAGCATCAGAAACTAGGTGGTATGACTCAGGATATTAGCATCCCTACTTATAAGGGGGAAGATTTGAATATGAACTGTATTACAGCTTTACCTCCCACTCATTGATACCATGACTTTATTTGGGTGGTTGTAGATTGAATGACTAAATCAATGCATTTTTTCCTTTACAAACCTCTTATTTAGTCGAGGATTATGCTAGGCTTTATATCTGGGATATGGTTAAGTTGCACAGTGTCCCTTTATCCATCATTTCTGATAGAGGTCCCCACTTTACCTCTCAGTTTTGAAGATCGTTTCAGAAGGGTCTTGGTTTTCAAGTTAAGCTTAGCACAACTTTTCACCCACAGAGAGATTGTCAGGCAGAACAAACTATTCAGACTTTAGAGGATATGTTGAGAGCTTGTGTGATTAACTTTAAAGGTAATTAGGATAATCATTTGCCTTTGATTGAGTTTGCTTATAATAATAATTATCACTCGAGTATTCAAATGGTTCTATTTAAGGCTAGACGAGGTGTATGTATCATATTTGTTAGTTTGAAATTGGTGAGGTGGCTTTGATATGGCCCGAGTTAGCTCACGAGGCTATGTAAAAAGTTTGACTTATCAAGGATAGGTTGAGAAAGACTCAGAGTAGACTGAAATCTTATATGGATGTGATGAAGAGACACCTTGAATTTGTCATTGATGATTGAGTTTACTTGAAAATCTCACCCGTGAAAGGGATGAAAGGTTTGGTAAGAAAGTAAAGCTTAGTTCCCGTTATATAGACCCATATCATATTTTGAGGTATTTCAGTAATGTGGCTTATGAGTTGGATTCACCTTCAGATTTTGCGTTTGTACATCCAGTATTTCATGTGTCCTTCTTAAAGAAATGCATTGGTGATCTGACTACAATTGTGCATTTGGAGAGAATCGGTGTGAAGGAAAGTCTTTCTTACGAAGAAGTTCCAATTGAGATTATTGACAGTAAGGTTCGTAAGTTGAGAAATAAAGAAGTTGCTTCAGTGATACTCTTTTGAAGGAATTTATTTGTTGAGGGTATACTACTTGGGAGGTCGAAGCTGATATGATGTCCAAGTATCCCCATCTCTATCCTTCCTATTCAGTTTCAGCATGAGGTAGTCGTTCCTCCTATGTGTTCTTTGGATTCATGTGTTTCAACTATTCTCATGTTTCCATGTGCATGCATGTTCATGAAATCAGTTTTAAATTTCATGTTTTAGCTTGGAGTTAGTTACTCCTTCAGTTTTATGTGTTTTTTTGCATTCATGTTGGACGGTTGGGTTGTAGATAGTTCTCTACCATTTTTATGCCTAATATCATCTCATTCGAGGATGAATGTTTCCAAAGGAGAGATAGTGTAAAATCTTGGAAGTGCATAACTCAATTGGGAGTTGGAAAGTACAGAAAACCAGGTATTTGGATTGATGAGTCCGAGATTTGGACTCATTTAGGGCTTTATTTGTATAGATTTAGTGTCGTCAAATGCTTATTTGTGCCAACAACTAATGTAAAATTCTTGATTTCCAGGTTATTTGGATTGTAGGAACAAAGCAAGGACACTAATTTGCAAAAAGGAACGAAGCGAGCTGAAAGAAGGAAGAAAAGAGAGCTTGGTGATCGCCAAGTGGCCATTTGACCGCCTAAAGTTCTAGTGTGCCAAGCCCTGAAGGAAAGAACCAAGTTGGCGAGAGAAATGAGCAGTTGGTGGATCGACGAGTGATTCCGCGATGCAGAGTTAGATTGCCCAAAGTTACAGACCTGGAGGATGCTGAAGGCCAAGGCAAAAAGGCGATGGAGTTGACCAAATGGCGGATCGTTGAGTTGATCGGCGAGCCCGACTTACTGCGCCGAATGGCCCTTCGCAGCATATTTTTGGCGACTATAAATACATTTTTGAACATTTTAGTTTAGTATATTTTATCATTTTAGAGGATTATTATTGAACTTTCAGTTCTAAGTTTTTGGATATTGAACTCCGAGTATTGAGATCAGTTTTCCTTAGCTTTGAAGAATTGAAGTTTTTCACTTTTGAGAAATTGGAAGTGGGTCTTTGAGATTCTTAAATTTGGACCTTTGTAAAGACGAAATCAATCTTACCCAACTGATTTCTACATACCAGACTTTGATCAATCATATATTATAAGAGAGAAATCGTCTGAATAAGAAAGAAGGGTTCTGCCTCTCGCTAATACAATACAGGGATAACCCTGACATGACTTAATTCCCGTCTTCTCTAGTGGGAATTCTGATCCCGAATAACTAAATAACGTCAGTGAGATGCCCAGTAGCTTCTCTTTCAACTTCTTAACCGCATGGGGCCTTTCCCTCTTTTCCTCTTTTTTGAAAGTAACTGTCCAGTCTTGGAAGTGAGGGTCTTGCAATCATTCCAATCCCTCTACTCTAGTATTAGCAGCTTCCTGAAGCCATTTTGCTATCATTCTAGTTGTTAGTAAAGTGACTGTCGTTGTTGATGTTCGATCGTTTAACTCGCAGCCAAGGTAATCCTTGGAGCTTTTTCCATGTCCGACAAAGAGAACTTGGTGTGAATCGGGGTAGCTACCAGCTCGTCTAACTAAATAATAAGGGAAAAGATCTAAAACCTAGCAAACTAGCTTCCTTCTTACTAGCATTTTTCCAGGTCCTCTCGAACCAGCATCTTCCAACCTGGTTGCTTTCACTTGTCGGACTATATGGGTAAGAGTTCTCGCAGATATCCCTATTACCGGGAAACCTAGAGAAGTAAGAATGGGAAGAGGAAAAGGAAATCCTACGGGTTGGATTGCTCGTGTGTCAAGGGGACAAATCCTATTTGAAATGGATGGTGTGAGTTTGTCAAATGCTCGACAAACCGCTACATTAGCGGCGCATAAACTATGTTCGTCAACCAAGTTTGTTCAGTGGTCGTAAGCTTATTAATCTGACCCAAATTGGTACACGCCAATTCCATTTCGCTGGATTGAAATAGCCATCAATCACTATGATCTTTTTCTTAGAAAAGAAATTGCGTAAATTCTTCCTTTTTTGATCCCATGCTTTCCGTTGGTCAACAACTAACTAAATCTATACCTCTTCACTACTCGTACAGGGAAGGTGGAAGAAATTCAGTCTCTTTTTTTTTGGGGGGACTTTTGGCTGACAAAAAAAGTTGACTGAAGGAACTGACCTAAGCATATCTCTCTCTCTCAAATACAAATGTCAAGAAAGGGATTCCTTGGATAAGTGGAAAAATGCTCAAAAAATCCTTTCATTTCTCTTTAAAGGCCTTTGTCCTACTTATAGTATCAGTCCTCCAGCCTATACTTGTGATTTTATTAACCAAGAACACATGTACTTTGTTGGCACTCAAAAAAAGGTTATTCAATCCACTAGTGCAACTGAAGCTGCGCAACCTCTTCTGAACCGGAACAAGAAAGAGCTCATAACCACTGCTTGTGAACAACTCTCCTCAACTTAAGGCGCACCTACTCTTACTAGAAGTCTAGTCTCTCTCAGGTCCAGTTTCGATCTCTAACTAACTTACTTAATAGGCCAGGCAGGCCAGGCCATACAGGGAATTGGAGGTAGCATTCTACTGATGTCAAGTCATGGACTAGTTTCTTCAGCCCTTTTTCTATGTGTTGGTGTTCTATATGACCGACATAAGACTCGACTTCTTAGATATTACGGAGGTTCAGTGAGCACCATGCCGAATCTCTCTACCATTTTCTTCTCTTCCACTTGGCCAATATATTAGAATTTTTTGAGTCCAACGGCAGTCCAAGTCGGGCTCGTCGACCTCTTTGGCGAGTCGCCGACTGGACATTTTGCTCGCCAATCACCACTTTTCAAACATATTCTACTTTTTAACCTGCACAATCAACACACAATTATTTCAAAAGCAACAAGAAAGAAAATAAAACTTGGGTTGCCTCCCAAGCAGCGCCTTAGTTAACATCATGGCACGACGTAAGTCCCCACTAAATTTTGACTTGTGGGGTAGAGACGAGACAACACATGACCCATTTTGGTCTCCAGTAGCTGAATCGACATGGAATGAGAAGCAGTCATCTGATTCAGCAGTGAGACATTCTCTTTAATCTCATTCAACACTCTATCGTGTTCTTCGACTTTGTGGAGAATAAATGAGAGTATCGTTTCTATTTGTCCACCCTCGTACTCCTTGGGATTTATCCGCTCGTGAAAGGGGAATGTATCGATCTTTCTTTTTGAATGGTGGTGTCTTTGTTGGTCTTGGCCATATGATCAAGGAGTTGGGCTGCTATTGCATAGGGTAGTCATGTGAGACCACCCGGAGAAATTTGGTCAGCCACCCATCTATTCTCAAGACCAAGACCTCTATAGAAGCATTCCAGTAGCATCTTATCTAGAATTCCATGAGTTGGGCACTGTTGCAATAGTTCCTTAAATCTTGGGCACAACTCATGAATAGTCTCACCCTCCAATTGATTGAAAGTTAGGATGTTATCCCTGAGAATCATCAATCTCAAAGGAGGGTGGTCCATTGAGCCATCGTTGCTACAAGACATGCTCCTTTCTTCTGTTCAAAACAGCAACACACAAACCAAAACTAAAAGTAAGTAGATTCAACTATGACTAAAAAGAACAAAATTCAACTTAACCAAGGAATCTTAACCAACACCACTCCCCAGCAATGACGCCATTTTGATTAATAACGTTTCAAAGACACTTCATCCAATTCTAAACGTCAACGATCGTTAATTAGTATAATAATCCAACTAAATGAGTTGGGGTCAAATCCCACAGGGAGTGGTACGTGTTTAAGATTCAAGAGTAAAGTGTGAACATATTCAAATCCGTCATAGGAATAGACATTATCGAATAAAATCATAATTCAAATCAGGGTGTGACACGAATGCCAAATAAAGGGGTTTTGGTTTTAATTATCAACTATAGCAGCAACAAAACAATACAAAAATGACAATAATGAGATGGGTTCTTGGGATGTGATTCAATTATAGGCTATTGTAGACAAATGGGTAATTGCAACTGTTAGGAAATAGTTGTATATTAGTGAATAAGCTAAACTATAAAGGAGGTAAACTTTCTCTCGAACAATTTAGCCCGAATCAAGTCGATTTCTCTCTAACATCGACAATCATTCAAAATAAGAACAACCTATGCTTTAGTCCATTCACTCGCTCAAGTTGAATGTGTGGAAAATGGTTTAGGATTCATAACTTTCCAAAGTCACACCCGCACTATATTTTCCCGTATTTTTGCTTTATTATCGCTTTCTAGTCGTCGATTGTGTGTTCGGAGTTGGATATCTTTGCCGCCTAGCATTTCAACTCACTTATATTAAAGGTTGGTTTTTCCAAACCCCGAACTAGTATTTAACAATTTTTACTCTTTTGCAATTGTTTTTATCTTAGTGATGTGTGTTGGGCCTCTCTGAATCGTAAATGTGTGCTTGTTTGCCTATTTTGAATTCATAGTCTTGCCTATATTACCTAATTGTTGATTTCCCGAAATTTTGTGCTTAAAATTGATCAAAATCTTGTTGGGTTGTGTTTTGCTGTTGTTAAGTCTAGTCGGGTGAAGTCTGAGTAACCCACATTTGTGCCGAATGACATTCTTTGCCCAATGATGGAGCGATTGACGTCTTTCTTAAGGGCTAAATTCGTCAAATGGCCAAATTTGGCCAAACCGAGAGAAGTCTGAGTATCTTGGGGGCATGGGTCTTATGGGTCTTAGTCTAATTGAACTAGTTTGTGGTTTTATTTTCTTTTCGGCAGCTATGGGGTTGATTTTGGGAGTCGGGGTAGAAAGTAGGCACGTTGGGTAGTTTGGCGAGCTGGGTCGAGCTTGCCGAACCACTCGACGGTTAGCTGAATCCTCCTTGCTCACCTTTAATTTCTTGGTTTTTAAGGCTTTTGATTCTGTAACTTTCGACGAGAAGCCTGAGTGCGCCGAGTGCACTCGGTGACTCACCGAAAGTCTTCTTTGATCACCCTTTCTATGCCCCTAACCCATAAAATATACTGTAACTTTCGGTAGGCTGGTTTGTGCTCGCCGAAAGGCCATTCCTATCGCCGACATGCTAATTTTTTTTGAGAAGTAAATCTTTCGGCGAACCCGATCTGGCTCGCCAAAGTGATTCGACGACTCGCCGTTCTATTTGGCGAGTCTGTTTGCAACCATTTTTCAACTTTTCTTGAAATGAGTCTAACTATTTTTTATGTTTTTGCAGATATGGCTAGAACCAACCTCGATATGCAGCCCCGTAAAAGAGCACGGGGCATAGTGATAAATGAATGGGATGTCAATCCCCTTAAAAAGGGAAAGACGACACCTCCTAAGGGAGGCAAGGGTAAGGGCAAGAGGTCTGTATCTGAGACCCCGGATCACAACTCCAACAGGGAAAGAGAGTCTGTTGACTCCTAGGCTGAACTCTCCGAGTCGGATGATGACCAGCCCCTACAGTCTAGGCAATTGGAGATCCGTGCTAGGTCTCACCCAAACTCATCTAGAGCTCCAACAGCCCCTTCTCCTGCAGTAGATACAGTGCCAGCTCCGGCACCGACTGTGATCCCAATGATATCAGTGGTTCCTTCTCCACGGCTACTTAACAGATTGAAAGTCAATGGGTTACGAACAATTATAGAGGAGAAGCTATTATTCACAGAGGGCCTAGAGGGAAAATACTCCAGTGTGAGGGAGTTACTCCAGTGGCATAGATTCCATATCTTCATCAGGCCTAGAAGACCATATATCCCCACCTGGGTCCGTGAATTCTATTTTACTTATAGTGATCTGGTTCCTCACGGGAAGAAGAAGGCCAGTGCCTTCAGACCGGTGAAATCTGTAAAGGTTCGAGGAAGAGAAGTGGGGTGTAGCGGTGACTACATAAATGTTGTGCTTGAAAGAGCCACATGATTCGAGCACGAGTATGAGGGCCTGACGACTGCTCAGTCCCTGGACGACCTTAAGGGCTGGCTTTGCCCCCCTTATTTCTGATACCACTCCAAGGTGGATCGAGGCGGGGGCTAGATAGACAATAATGATTTGAATGTAGTTGCACGATATTGGTTCGGATTCATCAACAGCTCCATCATGCCTTCACAGAACGAATTCATCCTCCGTCATGAAAAGACAACCATTTTAGCATCAATCTTAGCAAAAAATGGCTTAACTTGGGACTTATTATTGGGCAGGAGATGGCCATGAGGGCCAAAAACTGCCAGACATCCCTACCTTTCCCGATGTTGATCATAGAATTGTGTTGGCGTGCTGGAGTTCCTTGTGATGAGACGAGAGATATTGAGGTCACTCCCACATACTCCACAGACATTCGGCGTATAGAGGCCGAGTACACGCAGGAGGAGGCAGACAGGAGGAGAGCACCTTCGGTGGATATATCTCCAGATGTGGACGTTGATTCTTTACCTGCAGAGGCATCTTTACCTACTCCGGCCTCCGGGCCTTCAGGTACACCTACTCCCACTCATTCCTCCCAGGCTCCTGGTACTTCTGCCACTTCCCAGCCCGCCAGGATTAGTTAGGCTATGATCCTGAAGATGGGGCACTTAGCCCATTTAGCGGATGTGAGGGTGACTCGATTGGAGGCTGTGGTACCATGGATGATCGAGAGTTCTATTCTTGCTGCATTGACACCCCTCCAGACTTATATTGATGATTTGACAGCGAGAGTCGAGACTTTTGAGCATCGACAGAGGGAGTCTTCTGAGGTGACAACTTTGAAAGCTGACGTTGCAGATCTGAGGAAGGACGTGCACTACTTGAAGTCAACTGACTTCACTTCAATATTAGAGGCAACAAATGATGTGGATTCTCCGTCCAGTTTTGAGACTCCTCCTGTCAGCATTGGAAGTGTGCCGATGGATAATGTGGTAGTTGATGAGTCGGAGGTAGAGACCGACGAGGAGCAGATTGAGGTGCGAGATGAGAGCATCTATAGAGACCTGCTAGATCTGGAGGAGACGATTATACATCAGTGATTCAGACATCGGTGACAGAGACATATCGAGTGCTGCTGCTACTACACCGGGCACTGAGTCCCCGACAGATGGAGCGACTGCGTAGATAGGATTCTCTTTACCTCCTTCTTTGTTATTTTTATTGATTTTTAGTGTTTTCATTGCATTTGAGGACAAATTATTTTTATTTGTGGTGGGGTAAGGTATTTCCATACCTACCTTTTGTGATTGCTATTTTTGTATATATTGGGTTTTTGTGTTTAATTTGTGTTTTGACTATGTTTTGTGGATGTTTGAGCTTGTGGCTCCTTGTTTTAATTGTAAATGATTTTTGGACCCTTCCAAAAACTTTTTCCACCTCTTGTGTACTAAATTATGGATGTTCTTGTGCAAATTTGAGTGTCGATTGTGATCAATACCGTTGACTTGAATAGTGTTCTCAATCAAACAAAAATGAATGTGCGGCTACGATGAGGCCAAATGAAGTTGCGTAGACAATATGTGAACATTTTATATCTCGTTGTGACTAGCTGATTATCGAATTGAGTCTCTTGTGATGAACATTGCACACTAGCGAAAGTGTGAAGTCTTGTTTGATATTGGTTCCAATGCCTTGTGTGATGAGCTTACCGTGAACCATGTGTGATGACACCTAGAATTTGCCCTGTTGGTCCGATTGCCTAAGTGATGCAAGCTCTTGAAATGATCTTAGGCAACAATTTTAAAGAGTGAAACAATTTGACACTATACCTCTTTTGTGGCTTGCCTTGTGAGTGTGTGAACTTTGCTTGAACACCCTTTGAGCCTTATCTTTTCTTGGAAGAAACTTGAGCAAATGAGACCTCTCTTTATCCTTTCACCCATAATCCTCATGAATTGTGGTTTGTTAGAATAGCCAACTTAGGCCAAAAGCCTAAGTTGGGGGTGTAGTGAAAAGAGAAGATAAATCAAGAAGTGTGAAGAAATCCTCCTTTACCCATGGTTTTGAAAAAAAGATGGAACCCCTCCATAAAAAAAAAGAGAAAAAGAAAAGAAGAAAGAAAAATAAAAAGAACGAAAAAATTGTGAAACAAAGTTGCAAAAGAAATGGAGTTTCCGGCATTTAATGGAAAGTGAATAATGGTGTGAATTTTGAGCATGAATGAGAATGATGAAGAAAAGGAAAGGAAGTGATGTTCATACCACATTTCACGAGGATAGCATCCACTGAGCCTAAATGATCATACCTTTACACTCAGCCCCATTACAAGCCTTGAAAAGACCTTTGTTATCTTAAGTTAGCTGAAACAAATGTTGGTTGGAAAATAAGGGCAAACCTATGGGCGAAGTCATGCTTGTGTTCATCTTTTTTAGTGTGAGAGTCGTATGTGATTCCAGAACTATAAAGTGTTGAACCATTGTGTGTAAATATGGAATCATTCTTTGTGTGAGGGCATTTGAGTACCTTTATTGAGCTTGAACTTGCATTTGAAGCAAGTATTGTGAACTTGAGAATCTTTGGTAATGGTGAGTCACTACTTGAATCTTTGAGTGCACAATTGACCCTTGCATGAGTTAGTTGAGTCTTGTTGTGTGCATTCATGATTGAGTCTTGTGTAGCACTGTTTGAGACATCCTTTTTGAACTGTTGAACTTGAGGACAAGAAAAAGTTTAAGTTGGGGGTGTTTATGAGTCAGAGATTTGGACTCATTTAGGGCTTTATTTGTATAGATTTAGTGTCCTCAAATGCTTATTTTGTGCCAACAACTAATGTAAAATCCTTGATTTCCAGGTATTTGGATTGAGGAACAAAGTAAGGATACTAATTTGCAAAAATGAACGAAGCGAGCTGAAAGAAGGAAGAAAAGAGAGCCTGGTGATCGCCAAATCCATTTGGCGAGTCGTCGAGTGGCCATTTGACCGCCTAAAGTTCCAGTGTGCCAAGCCCTGAAGGCAAGAACCAAGTTGGCAAGAGACAGGAGCAGTCGGCGGATCGCCGAGTGATTCCCGATGCAGAGTTAGATCACCCAAAGTTACAGACCTGGAGGATGCTGAAGGCGAAGGCTAAAAGGCGATGGAGTTGAGCAAAGGGCGGATTGCTGAGTTGATCGGCGAGCCCGAATTACTGCGCCGAATAGCCCTTCGCAACATACTTTTGGCGACTATAAATACGTTTTTGAACATTTTAGTTTAGTATCTTTTATCATTTTAGAGGATTATTATTGAATTTTCAGTTATAAGTTTTTGGATATTGAACTCTGAGTATTGAGACCAATTTTCCTTAGCTTTGAAGAATTGAAGTTTTTCACTTTTGAGAAATTGGAAGTGGGTCTTTGAGATTCTTCAATTTGGACTTTTGTAAAGACGAAATCAATCTTACCAGTTGATGGAAACTCAATTTGGTAACGATTTTTTTATCTTTTTATGATGTCTAGCTAAAACCATAATTCTTGGGGTGTGATTATATGATTGTGGGATGATTTAGTTTATAGGTATTATTAATTGTTAGTTTAAATGCTGTTTAGAAGTGATTTCAATCATAATTGTGGTTTAATTTAAGAATTGTAGGTGCAAATGCAGTTATACCTTTGTGTTTTGACTTGCTCGAGAGAGACGTTTTAAAACCAAGATTATTGATTGATGGTCTGTGGGTATTGGGTTGTCATGAGTTCAGTTCAAGAGAGTGAATCCTAAACCATTTTCCACACATTCAACTCGAGAGAGTGAATGGACTAAAGCGTATGTTGGTCTTATTTTGCATGTTTGTCGATGTTCGAAAGAAATCCACTTCATTCAGGGTAAATTGTTCGAGAGAGTTTACCTTCTCTATAGTTTAGATTATTCACTAATATACAACTATTTCCTAACATTTGCAATTACCCATTTGTTTACATTAGCCTATAATCGAATCACATCCCAATAACCCGTGTCATTATTGTCATTTTCGTATTGTTTTGCTGATGCTATAGTTGATAACTAAAACCAAAACCCCTTTAGTTGACATTCGTGTCACACCTTGATTTGAATTATGATTTTATTCGATAATGTCTATTCCTATTACTGAGTTGAATATGTTCACACTTTACTCTTGAATCTTAAACACGTACCACTCCCTGTGGGATTGGACCCCAACTAATGTAACTGGGTTATTATACTGATTACTGATCGTTGACGCTTAGAATTGGATGCAGTGTCTTTGAAACGTTATTAATCAAGTTTGCAGTTTTTTTGTTTCACGAACAATGTTTATGGGTCATAGAATGGTTCACGGCTCATGGAGTAGCATCGTGGTTGACACTTACGATCTAAGAATCGTGGTTCAGTGATTATGGGTAGATTTTACGGGTCGTGGTTAGGAGTATGGATCTTGGATAGGCTCGTAGAACCATCAAATGTAAACTTCAGAATTTTTGGATTTCAAAACTCAGTGTACAAGCCAACATTACGACTCGTGAAAGGAACCACGAGTCGTAGTTGGGTCTCATAGAGTTAGAATTCAGACATTAGAGATTTCAATACATTGACTTTTACGAGGGGGTTGTATGATTTGTACAGTGGACTACAAGTGGAAGAAAGAGTTTGTGGTTCATTTTTCATAAAGTTGGGTTTTTAGTAGCTGAGTTCTATGGCTTGATAGTATAGTCCGTGGAAAGGACTATGGTCCGTAGACATTCTCATAATACCTATTTGATAGTTATTTCTCAGGGTTATTTGAGTCTTTTACAACTCTTTTAATCCCCATACTATGTCGTTTTGGGTTTAATTTGGAGACTATAACTGATTCCTAATACCCCTAACGTACCTATTCACTCTCATTCTCTCAAAATCAAATTCTTCTCCCTGACGTTTCTCTCCCAAAGTAAGAACAAGGAATCCAAAGCTTCAAGTCTTCTTCCCCAAGTTCCATTAGGGTATCTATCAAGGTATGTGAAAACTTCATAAATGAGTCCTTCTTTACTCATTGAGTCGCAAAGAAGCCTAAATTTCTCAATGTATGATTCTTTCCCAATTGTAGGGTTTCATAATTTCTTATGGGTTCTTATTGAAATTCAATTTATTCTTCTTGATCTTATTATGCGTGATTTGATCATAATTCAATGTTTTAATGGTATTTTCATGAACACATGTTATGCAAGTATTTTTATGATCATGA
The DNA here is from genome assembly GCF_000226075.1 of Solanum tuberosum. NCBI lineage: Eukaryota > Viridiplantae > Streptophyta > Magnoliopsida > Solanales > Solanaceae > Solanum > Solanum tuberosum. Next base: position 423,877 of record NW_006239066.1, read on the forward strand.
CTAAACTATTTCTATATGCATGCATTATGATGTATATGAAGGTTTTTATAAATTATCGATGCTTTCAGATAAAGTACCATTCAGTTTATATAAATATCATGATATAAATGCTTTAAGATAAAGTGTGTCTCAGATTATGTTATGTTATAATGATTTGAAGGAGCTACACAGATTATTAGATTTATCATGAATGATTCAGTATTACTAGATTCTTATTGTTTCTATGATTATGCATATTTTTCGTTGGGAGTATACTTAGCACCGAGTGGACTTTTGGGATAAAGGTTTCCATTTAGCGTCTGTGGACCTTTACTAGCAATCCCTAAGCCCCAAAACTACGTGTCACCATAAGATTGTCTTAGATAGACATTAGTTAGTGGATCCACCTTAGCTCAGTCTCATGGTCCTTACTTTGGCAAGTAGAACACTCTCTTTTCAGTGTGGGTGCAGAACAATGAAATCCATGTTGTAGCTCAATTGGTTTATGTCGGTTAATGGTATCTCCCACATATGATTATGATTTTCAGAGTGTTGCATGACATTGTACTATGTTTTTTCAGAATGAGATCATAAGTTTTCATCTTATGTTTACTTGGTCAATGCATTATAATGTTTTACATATTTATTATGTTATTATGTCATGTTTATGCATTTACCCTTATTCAGTATATTCAGAGTACTCATAATATAGGTTCTAAGGGCATCTCCAACCCTAATCTCTATTTTACTCTCCAAATATAGAGTTCTCTATTTTTCTAGACAACCAACTCCAACCTAATTCTCTATTTTACTCTCTAAAAAGAATCTTTTTCTCTCTCCTCAATATTATATTATTATTTCTATTTCATTATTATTTTCTTATTTCATGATACACATCCTTTTATTTCCTTTTTTCTAAATAATCACTTTATATAATATTCATGTAATATAAAAATTTATTTTTTCAAATTCATTACTTAATATAAAATTATATTTTTCCTAAATTTATAAATAACATAAATTGCAAGTTCATATTATATAATATACAAATTAATGGACAATTACAAATAAAAGTGAAAATTATTAGTGAAATATAATTACATAAATACTCTACTTTCAAGATTTTTACATTGCTCTCATAAATGCTCTATTAACGCATTACGGAGTTCAAAATGAACATTTTTATCCTTAATCATTTTATGTCTAGCTAAAGATTGTTCAAATCGGAGATTTTCATTCAACAAGAACAACTACGAATAATTGAAAAAAGAAATCAACAAGCACAACCGCAATCACAACTACACTAATTATGTAGATCATACACTATTTTTTATGATATCAATCTATATTAAAGTGACGAAAATTAAAAAAAATTGAAACATTATTAATTCGGGATGAAAGTAGTATATATTAAATAATATATATTTTAAAAATGTTATATTACTTTTAAAATGAATTATTAATATTAGAGATATAATTAATGGTCTATATGAAAAATAAGATGTCAACTACAAAATAATAGAAAATAATAATAAAATAATGAAAAAGTGAAATGGAGAGGTGAATAGTAGTTCTCCAAATTTGGAGAACTACTATTCACCTCTCTATAAATGGAGAATAGAGAGTAATTTAGAGGGTGATTGAAGAGCCCTTTCTCTATTTTACTCTCCAATTATAGAGAATGGAGAGTAAAATAGAGTGGGGTTGGAGATGTTCTAACGCATCTCATCAGGTGCATGGCTAGTACAAACTCTTATTAGTCTTGCACTACTTGGTGAGTCCTCATGGTTTGGGGATATGCCATATATGATTTCATATGTTCATTTCAGACTTCATTATCAATTTTCATATTGTTCGAGTGAGCTAGGGACTTGTCCTAGAAACTCACTTATATAGAGGCTGTTCAGAAATTAGTATTTCCACTTATGAGTCATTGTATTCAAATTTCTCTTCATGCTATGTTAGTCATTTGAGACCTTATTATGCTTTTCATGATTATTTTAATTGTGTATGTTATCTTAGTGTCATGCTATTCCATGTGGTTAGCTTGGGGTCATTCATGGCTCTAGGCACCATGTCACATCGAGGGGGTAGTCTTGGGTAGTGACAAATAAACAAAGAGTAGACCTGCATTTGAGTATGTGAGGCAGGGTACTTTTGTTCTAGAGGAATTTTGTATTTTTTCATGTGTTGTCATAAATATTATTATTCAGAGCAAGACTAAGAGTGCTTAATATTCCATCTTATATCCTGCATAAAATTTCACATAGATCCCGTCATATTCCTAAACAACGCCAAAACATGGTATTACTTGTACAAAATTTTATATATGTATGATATTTTCCCTAACCAACTATCAAACAACCCTTTAGAATTAACTATTTAGTCGAGGTACTAAAGTTAGTTCCTTAAATTATAGAGTTCTAATCAGAAACTGTTCTTTGAAGTTAGTTGGAAATCCTACACATCATAGATCATGATTTTTACTTACTTGAGCAAGAAATTTTTCTACGACAAATCACTTGTTATTTACTTTATGTTATTAGTTTAACTTAAGGAACCAACTTCCTAAGGATTAGTGTTGATGCTCATTTTATTTCAATATTTGTTTTAATTAGAGAATCCCACATGGTTGAGAGAAGAATAAATAAATACCATAGAATTTCAAAGCTATCTCAATTGATTTGATACTCCTTTCTTTGGTAAGTATTTCAATCTTCTTTAGGTCTCCAACAAAATAACAGTGTTTGTGCCAACGTTGAGCATCACATGTTTCAATTCTCAAATATTTTAATGTCTTACGTTGTTCGGTAAGAGATGTGAATTACTTCGTATAATAATGTTGGTAAATATACTATAAATTAATTGAAAATAAAATAAACAAAAATGAATATTTAGGATTGAGGTGTTAATATCTGCTCTCTTAAAGAAGATTAAACCCATTGTGGTATAAGCTACACTGATCTAGTAGTATAAATCTTGACTAGTCTCCTTCATGATATAATAGTCCAACGACGTCGTACAGCTCAAACAAATCCAAATTAGTTGAAGAATTTAAAACTCCACCAAAAAACACTTTCCTACAACATAAAATTACTCTTTTTTTATATAGTGAATAAGTTGGAGATTTAGAATACTTTTATTTATCTCAACTCTCTTTCACTAAACTGACCGTAAAATATAAATACAATATGTAACTTCTCACCACTTCTTATCTATTCCAACACAAGGAAGGAATTATTCATTATATATGTGTCCAATATCTTCCACAATTAAATGCCAAGAATGTGGATAATAATTTGAAAAGTTGTGGGTCAATTAATAGAAGATAATAAGGAGAACGTGTCATCATGGTTGCATGAGTTACAAAGAATAATAACATCACTTTCTCCACCTTATGCCGATTAATTATCATGCACTTTAATATTTAAATTTTAATATAAAAAATCCCTTATTCACCAACATAATAAGAATCACCATTAGTCATGATTAACTTGGTATGGAAGAGGTAGTTATTGAAACTTCAGGAATGACACCAACATAGAGTAGCACCAGTTAGCTTAATGTTAATTATTGAGTTAGTTAGTTAATGATATGTAAAGTTATTTAGTGAAGTAGTAAACTGTAAAGTTAGTTAGGCCAACTGTCAATTCAGTTAGTAGAATGTACCGTGTATATATATACTCATAAGTAGCTTGTACTGATCAAATCAATACAGATGAAAATTCCCAAATATATTCTCTCTATTCTTCTTCCTTCTTCCTTGAGTTCCACATTTATCTGATCTCTAGATTCAAATTTTTTCATGGTATCAGAGCTTTGAATTAAAATTTGATTCAAGTTTTTTTTCGATCGTTCCTTCCACAACTGATTTGGTTGATCAACACTCGAGATATTATGATTTTCTCGAAGAATCATGGCCAACAAAGATACAATTGAGACAGTCGAGAAGCAACATAACCATCCCATGTATCTTTATCAGTCGGATACTCCATGATCATTACTGAAAAGCATCCAGCTCACAGGTGTCGAGAATTATGTTGTATGGAACAGATCAATGATTCTTATACTTCGAGCTAAGAGCAAACTAGGTTTTGTTTATGGAACCTGCAAAAATAGTGATTACAGAGCTGATCTAGAATATCAATGGGAGAAGTGTAATGCATTTGTTTTGTTCTGGATCCTCAACTCTATATCAAAGGAGCTCATGAGTGGAATCGTATATGCCACAGATGCAGCGGTTGTTTGGTCTGATTTGAAGGAAATTTTTGATAAGGTTGATGGCTCACGAGGTTATCAACTACACACAGAGATCTGTACAATTGCACAAGGTAATTCATTTGTGTCTGCATATTTTACCAAATGGCATGTACTTTGGGATGAATTTGATGCACTTGTTCCTCCTCTATCATGTGGTCGGACAAATCGAAAGTGTATGCTACTTATCTGCAATATATGCATTTGTTTGCTTTTCAAATGGGGTTAAATAAGTCTTATAGCCAACAAAGGAGCCAAATCCTTATGATGATACCTCTACCATCACTTAATAAAGCCTATTCAATGATTGTTTTGCTGATGAAGGTTAGAGAATGACTGTTGGTTCATACTCAAGGGTTGAATTGAGTGAATCATCAACTGCTCTCTATGTAGGAAACACTAGTTCTAACAAACCTAGCTATCATAACAATTTTCACAATGGAAGTGCTAGTCTAGGTATTAATAGCTCTAGTTATCCACTTACTAGGAACAACGGTTTTTCCAATGTTGTGGGTTACAGTTTCTAAAATGGTGGTTCCACTTCAAATTCACAAAGACACAAAAGGAACTATAATATGCACTGTGAAGTCTTCAAGCTGAAAGGACATACGAAGGAGACATGTTACAGGGTAGTTGGGTATCCTCATGGTCATCCCAAGTTTAGGAAGAAATATGGCGGAACAAGGATGGCAAATGTAGTTGATTGTGATGATCCTTTCAGTCCTTTTAGTACAGCTGTGAGGAGCCAAGGTGTGCATGACATACATCTTATGGAACAACAGTATTCACAAAGGAACAATATGGACATATACTCAAACTGCTCAGCAAAGAAAAGGTCACTGAATACTCAATAGTTAACATGGCAGGAGCAACTAACATGACATGTATTGCACATGCTTATCTGGTAGATAATAAAGTTGATTATACTCACAAAAATGGATAGTGGATTCAGGAGCCAGTAGACATATTACCTCAGACTTATGAGCATTATTTGACACATATGTTCTTCCACAAGGAAATAGAAAGCAAGTCCATATACCTAATGAACAAACCACCACAATTTCTCATATTGGAAAGTATAAATGGAATGGTAGGAATACTTGAAAGATGTATTGATAGTGCCTGATTTTAAGTATGATATGTTGTCTGTGTCACAACTCACTAAACAATTGTAGTGCTCAATCATATTTTTCCCTGAGTTTTGTGTATTTTAGGACCTCTCTATTAGGAAAGTGAAGGGGATTGGTAAAGAAAGTGGAGGCCTCTATTTTTTGCTGGATCAAAGTAATAATCATCCTAGCAACAATAATGGACCAAAGTTAATGAATGTCAATGTACACAATGATGGAGCATACCTATTATAGCATAAGAGACTAGGAGATCCTTCAATCAATGCTCTAAGGAGAATGTTATTAGTAGTGGGAGGACATGACAACATCATTAAGAATGAATACACAGTCTGCCGTTTTGCAAAACATACTAGGTTGCCATTTCTTTTGAGTTATACTAGAAGTAGTAAAGTGTTTAATATAGTACATTTATGTCACGACCCAAGCCTACACCCTGGACGTGGTCGGCACTCGAGAACCATTGATGGTCCCCAAGCGAACCCTCATCCTGGCTGAATACAAGCGGAAAACTAACTCAAGCATACAAAGCTTAAAAATTGAATAAAATTCATGAAACTTAAATACAAAGATTTAACTCAAAAGAAAACTATGAATAATATAATATATTCAACTCGCTGCGAAATAGGCAACTTTAGTCTTTAAAACATTTAACAAAATAAATGAACAGACTTCTGAAACTCTACTGTCTATCTGTGAAGCCTCTAAATGACAAAGATGGAAGTCAGGACAAACTACATGACTTCCTAACAACTGATATAACTGAAAGCTAAATGAATTCTCCGGAAGCAAGGAGGCTCACCATAACTAACTCGAGCTGCATGTGGTATCAACGAAGCTCATGTTGATGACCCTGAATACATTTATTTGCATAATGAAAGGATGCAGGCCAAATGGCTCAGTACGTGAAATGTACGAGCATGTAAGGGGAATCCTAAAACATAAACATAAGCTTGAACTTGATAAAAAAAAGGAACATACTTACCTCTTTTCAAACTTACTCAACTTAAGGAATACTCAAGGATACTCAAAACTACTCAACTGACTCAACTCAGAAGTACTCAAGGATAAGATACTCAACTTAGAGATTAGATACTCAACTCATAGATATGATACTCGACTCTGGGTACTCAACTCTGGATACTCAACTCAATATAAAGCAACAATACACATGCAATACATGGAAAGCTTTTAAAACAATAGAAATCAACTTAGTGTATTGAAGAATACAATAACAACTCAATTTATATATAATAAAATATAATATAACTATGTGGGAGTTTCTCTA
>NW_006239066.1:431217-448071 GCF_000226075.1 Solanum tuberosum
CATGTAATAGTCCCATGATTAGGAATGTAATCTCAAATGGGTTAGAAACTCAATACTTAAGACTTAGGACATGAAGATATTACTCCTCTCATTGATACTCAATTTATGGAGCCCATGCGGAATTTATGGGCATGAACGACTCGACTCGATGGTCTACATAACTACATGGAACTCATGTATATGACTCTTCTCATTATCATACTTACTTCCTCAAAACTTAACTCAAATCGATGGTGGATCTCAAAGGATTCACAATTAAACTCAAAGACTTTCTTGAACTGTACTCTTAACTCTCTCTTGAATGTGAATTATGAATTCAAGAGTTATGATTCATGATATGAATGATCTCGTGATGATAAAATAAACTCATGAATACATTCTCCAATTTCTCATACTCACTTGCTCGAGTCTTGAAACAAGTCATTAGAAATTGTAAAAGACTCCTCAAAAAGACTCAAATGGACTTCCTTAGAATGTTTGAAAGAATTCTCAAAAACTTAACTCTAACTTGAATTTGATTTATGAATTCAAGGTTGTGATTTGTGATAGGAAAGATATTGGGATGTTTAGGGTGTTTTTAGATAGTTAAACATGAGAAACGATCAAGAAATCACTGTTTGGAAGCAAGTCCGCGACGCGGAGATGCATAAATATTTAGTCGCGAATTAACTTTTGAGGCAGAGAGGTCCGTGACCTCTCCGCGACGTGAAGAAAATTTCTGTGAAAGGGGAAGGCATGTCCGCGATGCGGAGCAAGGTGCCAGATTCGCCTGACTTTTTCCTTTTTCGTTTACTAACCCCAATTCGCCTAAATTCAATTCTTTTACTCAACTTCTCCTTAGATTCAGATACCCAACCTATGTAAACAAGAATCTACTCATAAATGACTCTACAATCGACACGATTTCCTCAAGAACTCAACAATCCCATCCTAACTCAAGAATGACAACCAATTTCAAGAACACAATTCAAGATCATCAAACTTTCAACATTCTAGAACGAATTTCGCTGAAATAAATATGACTGGTGTGTGGGTGAACAAATCCAACACTATGGAAGCTTACATACCTAAAAGAACCATCTTCTTGAAGCAACTTGAAGGAAAATCTTGAAAGACGAACCCTAGCCTTAGCGTTTCTTGAATTCCCTAAGCGTAGAATATTTGGAGTGGATGAGAGGGTTTGATTTATTAAAAACTGATTTTCTAAACGTTTAGGGTAATTTAGATGACTTCCTAAGGGTTTTTAGGACCAAAATACCCTTAAAGAAATAAATAAAATGAGCTGGGCGTCGGAATAATTTTTCACCAGGCAGTGAGGTCCGTATTGGCTCCGTAACGCGGAGCTGCTGCAAGTTTTGTGCGTCGTTAGCAAATCAGTCACAACTTTTCACTCAGAGCTAGAAATTTAGCAAACTCGGTGGCATTGGAAAGAGTACTCGAAGGGATTTAATTTTCCATCTTGTAGCTAACCTAACTCATCATTTACTAGGAGTTATGTTCGTTTTAAGTTGACCCAAAACTTAAGAAGAACCAAGAATGACTTGAATGCTTTTCTCTTTCGTTCTTCTTGGAACTCAAGGTGCTACATCTAGTGACCTTAACGCTTAGGAAAATTTAAATTCCTTGGTAAAAAGTAACTCACTACGGAGGATGGTTCGAGTCTTAGTGTCACGACCCAAAAATGGATGTGATGGCACTCGTCTTATCCCACCAAGACAAGTCAGCCTAAAACTCAACCATTACAATAAAATGCGGAAATTTCATAATCAACTCAAAAATATCCCCAAAATCTGGCTGTCACGTGTACAAACCTCTAAAGTATTACAATTGATTCAAAAGAAAATACAAGTCTCAAATGACCTTGTTTCTAGAATAGGACAAGATCATAAATAGGAGTAAGAAGGTCTGCTGAGATGACAAACAGCTACCTCACAAATCTCTAAGAAGCCTCTGAAAAGAAGAGAATATATCACAAAGATCCGGGCTAGTAACCTACAAAAAAAATGTAGTAGCAAGGGATGAGTACCAAATCACACGGTACTCAGCAAGTAAACCTCTAAACACAAGCTAAGGGGATAGAATACGGGTACTCCTTACACACCAACCGAACCTCCACAACTATAAACTGCATAAAATCAGCCTAACCTAACAGTTCACAATTCACAAGCACATATCTCAACAACAACATTCTAACAATCACATATTCTCAACAACAAGCTCAATATTCATCAATTACAACCTCCACAACTACAACCTGTATAAAACCAGCCAACCTAACAGTTCATAATTCACATAGCACACAGCTCAACAACAACACTCTAACAATTACATATCCTTAACAACAAGCTCAATATTCATCAATCAAAGTTCCACAGAAAGGCACTCACAAGATCAACAAAACACAATATCAAGTTTACTAATGATAAATATGTGCAATGCAATGGAATGCAATGTCAAGTATAGTGATACATGTCTGACCTAGTGATACACACCCGTTGTCTCTCAGTCCGGGACCTATGGGGAACATATATGTCCATGCATCTATCGCGGCGTGCGATACGACCCTCGATAATAGTAAACAACGCGGCGCGCGATACGTCCCTCGAAATATAGTATCCATCGCGGCGCGCGATACGTCCCTCGAAATGGTACATCCTCTTTAATTTCTTATGTTTTCTCAATTCACATAACACTTGTCACAACCATGTCTCAGAACAATGCAAATGACATGCTCACACAAATAATGAAGAGATGACCATTTTCATAACATTGCACAATTCACAACAACACAATCATGATACAACATCAACAATGACTCAACAAGCCTTTCAAACCATTCTCAACACATCACACACAAACAATTAATCACATTTTCTTTTATTACCCCTTTTTCATCATTAGAATTAATCAATGTGGACAAGTCAACCCATCGCCAAGTTTCGTTACCCCCAAACACATATTACAAGAAAATACACGAATTTCATACACTTAACAAGAGTTTATAAATCCACTTGCCTCAATCAATAAAGAATTCACTCCGAGACTTGAGTCTTCTCCTTTCGTTGAACTTCCAACTGAAAGCAATCTATTCAAATAAAGGATCATAATAAGGTTTCAAAACTAACAACATCTATAGCACTACAAATCTAGCCTAGACCTAAAAACTCGTACCTAATCTATAAATCTAAACCCATAAAGGCAAACCTGGGATTTTATTAAAATCAGTTGACCCGTATATATGTAGAGTCTAAATAAGTTTTAAGTTTTTTCTACACACTAATTAACCAAGCCTTTAATGAACTGGCATTGTAACTTAAACTTTATAAAAATCTCTTTCTATGAATTTGCGTATTATAATTTAAGAGTAATAACATATAACTCAGCTACTCCACATTCACCTAGATCAAGCAGAATCAGACACTAAATTCTCTTTATTTTAGAGGCTAAGCCATAATTAAGGAAACAACAATTAAGCATAAAAGAAATGGGTATAAAAATATATCAACAGAGAAGAGAATTTCCGTAAAGTCTTAATAATATTTTGTTTCCTCAAACTTGTTCCCCTTAACTTTAATTCATAGCTGCTTTATTATATCACTAAATCCCTAATCATATGCTCATAATTACACCGTCATTATTCCCATTATTGTCCAATAACACTAGTCTTCAACAAATTGATTTTTTTCTTCCTTCATCCATTTAGTATATACGGCAACCGTTATTGAAAGTATATGTATAATACATATTAAAGGTTGAAGCTTAAAGGGGCTATATTACCTGGTGGTAGATCTCGTGCCAATGGTGCTAACATGTAAAGCATCTCGACCTAGTTTTTCTTTTTTTTTTTCAAAAATAATTATGTATTAAAACTGATAAACCCTAGTAACTTATTTCTAATACATGGGGCTAATGGCATAGGGTTTTAAATAAATGACAATTTTTAGCCCATTAACTGTCAATTATCTACAATTACCCATCAATTAATTAACTCAAGTTAAATGAATAATCCAAATTTCCAAAAATGACCTTTCGGGTCATTACACTAATACATGGGGCTAATGGCATAGGGTTTTAAATAAATGACAATTTTTAGCCCATTAACTGTCAATTATCTACAATTACCCATCAATTAATTAACTCAAGTTAAATGAATAATCCTAATTTTCAAAAATGACCTTTCGGGTCATTACACTTAGTTCAAAAAAAATTCTGGGGTGTTACAATTTAGATGTTTGAGGGCCTTATAAAATAGCTACACACAACGGTTTTAGATATATTTTTTACTTTAGTTGATGATTACAGCAGGATGACCTGGTTGTATTTTTTCGGATTGAAATCAAATGTTATCACTGCATTAAAGAATTTCACATCAATGATAAAAACACAGTTTGACATCCATGTGAAGATTTTTAGATTTGACAATGGTAGTGAATTTTTTATTAAAAAATACAGTGCTCTATTTGAAAACTCAAGGACTATCCATCAAAGCAGTTGTCCTCACACTCCACAACAAAATAAAGTTGTGGAGAGGAAGCAGATACATATATTAGAGGTAGTTAGATCCCTTTGATTCCAAGGAAGTATACCTATTAGGTTTTGGAGTGAACGTGTCTTGACTACAGTGTACTTGATTAATAGATTACTCACACCAGTGCTTAAGGGTAAATCTACATATGAATTGTTTCACAAACACAAGGCTTCCTTTGATCATCTAAGAGTGCTTGGTTGTCTTTGCTATGCAACTAAGGTTGTCAAAATTGACAAATTCTCACCTAGGGTTATTGCTTGTGCCTTATTGGGATATTCTGCCACTCAAAAGGGTTATATCCTTTTTTACTTACATGACAATAAGATATTGGTAAGTAGAGATGTAGTTTTTCATGAGAATGTGTTTCCATTCAAAATTGGTCCTTCCCAGGGCCTACCTGCTACTACTTCCTTGTTTGTTATACCAATCCACTTGGATGAGAATCCTTAGTTTGTCTTGGAACACATGTAGACTCCAATATTAGTGGTAGTGACTTACTTCGAGATGATGGTGCTATAGACACTGTAGTAAATACATCCATTATTGATGAGCTGCCTAGACCATGCACCAACTGCAGATGTAGATGATGATCAACACACTTTGGAGGTAGTTCCTGAATTACCTGTTGCCACTCCTACTCCTAGAAGATCAACAAGGGCTACTGCACCACCTACATAGAATCAAGACTATCAAACTGGTCCTAAGGTTGCCAAACAGGTCTCTCACCCTATGGGAAGTTATGTTTCCTATCAACACATTTCTCCATCACATCAAGCATATATAGCCAACATTTCCACTAATGTGGAACCATCCACATATGAAGAAGCTATAACAGACTCTAGATGGGTTCATGCTATGAATCAAGAGCTACATGTTTTGAAGGATAATGGGACTTGGAATTTGATTCCTTTGCCTCATAGTCAGTCAGTTATTGGGTGCAAATGGGTTTGTAAAATCAAGTACAAGTCTGATGGTACTGTGGAGAGGTATAACGCAAGGCTTGTAGCTAAGGGCTACAATCAGACTGTTGAGATTGATTATCAAGAAACCTTTTCACTAGTTGTGAAAATGGTGACAATTAGAATGGTTATTGCATTAGATGTTGCTGAGAGCTGGCCCTTATTTCAAATGAATGTCTATAATGCCTTCTTGCAGGGAGACTTATTGGAGGATGTCTTTATAGAGATTCCTAAAGGTTTGAAAGTTCAGGGGGAGACACCTATGGTCTGTAAGCTTGTCAAATCCTTGTATGGACTCAAACAAGCCCTAGACAATGGAACTTCAAAGTGACATAAGCATTAGTGAGATCACGATACCAGCAAAGTCATCCGGACAATTCCTTATTCACAAAGAAGCAGGGAAACAAGATGGTAGTAATACTAGTCTATGTGGATGATTTGCTAATAAATGGGAATGACACACAATTGATAAGGGAAACTAATCCTTCAAAATTAAGGATTTAGGAGAACTGAAATTCTTCTTGGGAACTGAATTCAGTAGATTAAAAAAGGGAATCCTAATGAATCAGAGAAAGTATGCTCTAGAACTATTAGTTGAAGCTGGCTTGACAAGAGGAAAAGTAGCTTTAACTCCTTTGGAGTGCAACATGAAGTTGACTGTAGCTGAGCAAGTTGATGGTAAAGCAACTAAACTGGTTGATCTAGTTGAAGATGTACAACAATATCAGAGGATGATTGGGAAATTACTTTACTTGACAATCTCTAGGACTGATATTGCCTACACAGTGCATACATTGAGCCAATTTATGTAGAAGCCCACAATGCAGCATTGGAATACAACATTAAGAGTCTTGAGATACATTAAGACTCAACCAGGGCTTGGACTGCTAATGTCATCAGAGAAAGACACGAGGCTGACACGATATTGTGATGCAGATTGGTTGCATTCCCAAATACCAGAGGGTCATACATTCTGAGTCTAGGAAACTCTCTCATTGCTTGGAAATCCAAGAAACATGCAACAATATCAAGGAGCTCAAATGAGGCTGACTATAGAAGCCTAGTAGGGTTGACATCTGAAGTAGTGGGTGAGTAATCTGGCTAAAGAGTTGGAAATCAAGATTGAAGGTCCAATATCAATATATTGTGATAGCATGGCTGCTATACAAATAGCTGCAAACCCAGTATCATGAGAGGATTAAGCATATCGAGATAGATTGCCACTTCATAAGGGAGAAAATTCAGCAAGGTTTGATCAAGACTGTTTATATTCCATCACATGATCAACTGGTAGACTTATTAACTAAGGCATTGAGAAGGACACGACATGAATACTTATTGTCCAAACTAGGAGTCCTGAATGTCTTCATGGGACCTAGTTTGAGGGGAAGTATTGAAACTTCAGGAGTGACATAGACATGGAGTAGCACAAGTTAGCTTAAATGTTAATTACTGAGTTAGTTAGTTAATGCTAGTAAAGTTAGTTAGTGAAGTAGTGAGCTGTGAAGTTAGTTAGGCCAACTGTCAATTCAGTTAATACAATATACAGTGTATATATATACTCATAAGTAGCTTGTACTGATCAATTCACTACAGATGAAAATTCCCAAATAGATTCTCTCTGTTCTTCTTCCTTCTTCCTTGAGTTCCACATTCATCTGATCTCCATCTCCAGATTCAGATTTGTCCAGTAGTGAAGTAAAAAAATGACCTAAAGTTGTTGGATTATCAGTAGTTCTTATTTAAACAGATTTGTATTAGGAGTGCTTAAAGTTGGTCACTTGTACCTTTCAAATTTACTGACCACTACAATTGCCGTTAGTGATAAGCTTTTACTTGTCATTTATATATGATGCTTGAATAATCTCTTCAGAGCTAACTGTAGAAAGGAAAAAGAGGAAAACCAAAATTGGAATTTATTACATTCTGTACTCTGATATGAATCTTCTCTAACACGTAGTGACATATTTAAACAAAATTGTAGCTAAATTCCCTAATTCGTGGAGCTGCCAAATAAGAGACTTGATTAAATAATAGTTTTCGCCAGGCCTCTTTTGCTCCTTACAATTTTCTTACGGAGACGTTCTAATTAATTTAGGGAACCTCTAGCTAGAAGGTTTGTGTGTAAACCTCCTGTGTTGTATGCATAAGGGTTTGATTGTGTCGTCCTTGCTAATCCTACTTGTCCTTGCATTCCATCCTTTTGATATTGTTGCCACATTACTTGCTCATCTACTAATAGTCTCTGCTTCTTTTCCATTTCTGACATTTGAACATATGATGGTGGAGCTATTGCTAGTGATGCTGCAAAAGGATCAGTGGTTGTACCGGCTATACTTTGAGCTTCGCCGTCTGCTGATGGAGGTGCAGGCAAGGCTAGCATTGATGGCCGACCAGCTGATCCAAGCGCGACACTGCTAGCACTTCCAGTAGCTACAACACCTGAGCTGGCTACCACTTGAGCTACTGCTCCTTGTTGATACATTCCATCTAGCATTAATGTGTTGAAACCTCCAGGAAGGGAAGCCTTCTGGTTTGACAAATGGCTCGTGTGCTGAACAAGTGCTGTTTCCCAATCCCCTGAATTGTTGAACGCTTCCCACGGTGAAGTAGTTGTTGAAGGACCATCAGTTGTTGGACCACCACCATCAAAGAGTGCTACAGCCAATTGATCTCCATGTTCTTCCATAGTTAATGAATTTTCACCCAAGTTCAAAAAGTCAGCTACGTCTTGGGTTTTCACCACCTCTTTATTTTCTTCTTCGTGTTTCTCCTCCTTTATTTCTTCAGGAATTCCCTCTGGTGGTGGTAATGCCTTTATTTCATTCATCGCCTGTTCTGGTTCTGGTTCTGGCTCTGGCTCTTGAGTTTTTTCAACCAGCTCACTTTTAGGTTCATAACGCATTGCATTTCCATTCTGTCCCAATATGGACTTCTCCCGTATAAAATCATCGATAAGGTCAAGTTTCTTTTGTGGAATGTTCTCAATATCTGGATATTCAGAAGATCGTCCAATTCCAACTGTTTTACACCAATTGTAGAACTGTTCAAGATCAACATATTGTTTGTTAATACGACAGAAGATCTCGTGAACCTTGACAGATTCGGGAATTGATAGTTCTTGGAACTTATCAATCAAGATAGTTATTATTTCTGTTATTTGATAATATATCTGGAAACTCTCATTCACAAGTGGATATAGAGCCACAAATACAGTTCTGTTGGTCCTTGCCAAACCTGCTCTTATAAAATGACAAAACAAAAATTAGAATCTTTTAAATATACTTCACTAAATAGTTTAAAATATTAAAATAGAATGCAAACCTGCGGGTTTACAAGCTAAAAATCGGTCAAGAAGTTGGACGAGATATTGCATCCTTGAGAAAATGTGCTCATTCTTCATTTCGCTCAACGGAGTGGGTTGTTTCACCACGACAGTTTCAGGTTCAACATTGTCTAACTCTTCATCATAGGCGTAGGCACTGCGCTTTCCACGCCGACTCTGCATCCTATACTCAAGTTGTTCATCAAGGTACAAAGAATAGGTACGAACAAGTGAAGAATAGTCCCATGAATTAGATCTGGTATCTCGAAACTCAGACATGTTAAGAAGCCTTGTTCCTTGTCTTGTGGCAAAGAAAATTTCCTGCTCATAGGAGGGATCGCCATCGGATAGCAATCTATGGATCAACATTATTGACTTGAGCGCCACAACCCAATTCTTTGTCTTGCCAAGACGTCTTGAAATGTTATCAACACAAGCACCAATATTGGCTCGAGAATAAGCAGTCAAGCTTAGAATCTCTCGAATGTGCCTCTCCTCAGGCGGGTACTCTTGGTGTCTAGTAGCCTTAACAATCGCAACTTCTAGGTCGGACAAACAATTGCTTCCTCCTACCTTTGCTAGACTTATGCTTGTTTGGTCCTTCACAGCCCCAATTGCTTTTCTAAGTTTGCTTGGTGCCATGAAGTTATAGCCTGAATGATGCAAAAAAAACAAACAAACACATGAATGATATTGAACAAGCATTTTAAGGTATGATGAGTATACACATCTTTTGCATTGCAAAAACACACACCTTAGATGATCTGCCACACAACTGATATTATTGTTAGAAATTACAAAAATGATTATCCTTTTCAAATCGAAAGAAACAGGAATCGAGAAGAAGGCAAAGAGGGTGAGTGACGTATGTACAACTCTTTCTTCTTCTCGATCTTGATCTTCCGGTTAAACTTGCAATTTTTCTCCCTTATGTCTTCTTCCTCTTCACTGATTTGAACAACCATCCTCCATTTTAGCACCATAATACGGATAGCTAATGGAATGTTTACATAAACTTTTTATAATCATTCAATTTTCGTTGGAAAAAACATGACATTTCCTTTTTTTCTAGTTGACTTATTCTTTGTTATTTCTTGCTACAACTTTTACCTAAAAAATTTAAGACATTAACTTCTATCCACTCATAGTGGACAAGAAAATTACATGGTCGGTTCATTTTTAGAAATACTTATTTCTCTCAATTATTTCTAAAGATAAACTGACAGTGTAATTTTTCTTGGATAGAAGTTAATCTCAAAATTTAATCACACCAATGTAGTTAAATGTTTCTGACAAAACAAACTAAAATTTATTAAGAGTCTTATTTTAAATAAAGAAAAGAAGTCTTTAGAATTGTCAGTTAAGAATACACAAAAGGTGAGTTATTTTAGAGATAAGGGTCAAAAACACATCTAAATTTTTTATTTTTTTAAATTTCATACCTAAACTATTGAGAGTGTGAAATTCATACTTAAACTATCATTTATTAGTTTGAGAAACACACATCTCTCTTTTATTACACTCTCTCTTTTATTTTAAAAAATGGCTTAAGTCATTGATAACCACTTAAAGTTGTCTGCATATTTCACTTAGACACCTCATCTTAGGCTTGTTCTAATTGAACACCCGGACTAATTAATTTTTTTACCTACCGAACACTTTTTAGACAATTAGCTAAAATGAGAATGTGGATATACACTCGCGAATGACGTGACATAGTGACTAATCAATAGAAGACATGTGACATTGAGCTAGAATAAAAATTAAAAAATACATTAAAAGGAAAATTTATCCCCCTCCTTCTCTTTTTCTTCTTTTGCCACAACCCTATCCCCACCAAAACACCACACACACTGTTGCCATTTCCCTCAAATCTAACTCTTTTCCTCAAAACATCAATTTATATATATTTATTAACATTTTTCTTCTTCTTGTGTTGTGAGTTCTTTAGAATTTGAATACATCAATAATTTCAAATCCATATTAGTCTTGCCGGAAATAATGAACACCAAAGTGAAGAGACGATCCATCACTAGTTACTTGTTATTTTAATTTTTTTGTGTCTTTGTGTCATGACCTCTGCTTAACATTCCATGTCAAAGAAAATGCATCCCACTTCATCTTCTTCCCATTTTTTTTTTTGCATTTCTTTTGTCTTTTTAGATTTATATTTAATTTGTGTTTGGGTTCGATTTGACAAAAGAGATGAAGAAGGGAGATATATGTATGGTGGCAGCGGCGATACCATTTTCCCCGACGAAAAACCTGCTGCCAGATTTGAATGTGTAATTGGTCATTTGAAAGACTAAGGTAATTTAACGATGGTAGACTTGTGGATGGTGACAACCAATTTAATGGAAAAAATTAGGTGGTGTACTGGAGAAGAAGAATGGATGAAAATCAAGAAAGAAGGACGAGTTGTTGTTGGTGATGGCGTGGATGGTTGCAATGGTAAAATGGTGGTGGGAGCACTTGTTGAAACAAAAAAAGAAGATATAAAACCTTTTTTTGGGAGGCTAAAAGTTGTTCTTTTACGCGCCTCTGTTTGTGTGTATTACACACACTTTTCCATGCCAACAAAAAGAGTTTAATAAGTACTACAATTTTTGTTGTTGTATAGGCGTTCAATAGGTACATGTCTTAGTTGAGGTGCTCAAATGAAATATGCAAGCAATTTTAAGTGGCTGTCTATGACTTAAGCCTTAAAAAATTGTCACATCACACTCCACATGGAAAAAACATTTCACCTTAACAAAAATTAAATCAATTATTAGTATTCGTTAAATTTAAAGATTAAAATATTACTATTCTCAGAAAAAAATTATAAAATAAAATGTAAAATATTTTTCTTACGCCACTCCACCTCTTCCTCTCACCGAACTCCCTCATCCCAATTTTTTTAGTTTTTTTTTAAATAAAATATCTTTTGTAATTTTTTTTAAAACACATCTTACTTCATCTCCCCTCTCCCCCAATCCCTTCAAATTATAATTTAGATATTATTTTAATTTTTTTAAAATAAAAAAGTTCTACACCACTCCACATAACCCTCGGTTTTAATTTTATTTTTTTTGTATTTTATATATATATATATATATATATTTATTTTTCTTTAAAAGTAGTTTTTTACTTGCCGCACGAATTTTTTTAAAATAAAATTTTTATTTCTGTTATAATCGGTACGCAAGTAGAAAAAAATATTTTCCTAAAAAAATATGTACACATCTTACACAAAATGAGAAACATGTACAAAAAATAACAATGCGGGTGGGGGGTGAAATTTTATTTTATTTTTTTTGAAAAAATAATATCAATTTCTGTTTTTGGAAGGAATGGGGGAGGGGCCAAGGTCTGAATTTAAAAAAAATAAAAGGACAAAGGGATTGTGATGGAGTGGGGTGAGAAAAATATTTTAAATTTTAATTTTTTTTAAAATATAATTTTTTTGTTATTTAATCTTCAGTTTTTAACTATTATTAATAGTTTTTTTTTTTTTCAAGGTGAAATATTTTATTCATGTGGAATGCCATGTGACAAGGTTCTTGCAAATAAAAGAGGGAGTGTATTACACACATCACTGATGTGTGTTTCTCATAGGGGTGGAAAAATCAAACCCAATCCAACCCAACCCATTTAGGTTTGAGTTGGTTATTGACCAGCCTGTTAGTTAGCTCAACCCATCTCAACCTAACCCATTTTAACCCATTAAAAATTGGGTTGATATGTACTAAATTGATTTTTGAAAAATCTTGTCAAAATAATTTTAATTTTTTTATTCTATATGTTATATATAGTTATAATAAAGAAAAAAAATAATTTTATTAGGTACTAAAAGCTTATAAAATAACAAATAAAGCTATTAAAACTTAGTAAAAATTGGGCGGGTTGGGTTGTGACCCGTTACTAACCCGTTTTGGCCCAACCAATTTTGGCCAAAACAAATTTGGGTTAGCTTGGGTCTTGACCTGTTTATTGTCTTGACCTATTTTTGACCCACCCAAATTTAACCCAACCCGCTCAATTGCCACCCATAGTCAATCCATACCAAGAATAAAATTGAAATCAAGCATATCTAACACTACTAGATCAACTGAGGTGATTTTTTTGAAAAATTGAGATCGGACAATTTCTATAGACCTTATTAGCAACAATAGATTCACCGACATGAATGGAGAGAGAGAAAGGTTGTAACAAGATTTCAGGACTGACATCAAACTTTACAGCGACATAAAGAGTCATAAGAGAGCAATAAATAAACATGAAACTGGAAAATTTGTAATATACTGATGAAAACATATGGAGAACTCTCCTAATCATGTCGAGTCTGGAGAGCATAAAACTTGTTCCGACCTGACTACCACCAGAACCAGATGAAGCACCCTACTAAGCCGGGTGACCTAATGAAGCACTAGGTTGAGTCTGACAACCATCCCTGCCCTCGATAGCAAGTGCAAGCGAATCTCTCATTTTGTGAACAACCTTACCACAACCATAGCATCCATCATTACCGGCTAAGAATCTCATCGGATGACTTTTGCCACACTATTTGCAAATGGGGAAAGTGTGACCACTAGAAGCACCTCCTTGAGGTTTAATGTTAGACACCCTATCCTTGTTCGATATCTAAACCAGAGCACAAGATGAAGTAGGGCCGGAGAATTTGTATCTAAACTGGGAATAACCACCACTACCGAATCTCTAATAAGAGTAATCACCACTATCGATTTGTTCCCACTTAGTCTCCCTGGCACTCTCTTTAGATTCTCTTCCTTAATTTATTGAGAATGAGTCGTCAATCTATAAAAGTCCATCTCATTAATCAACATGCGATTCTACACTCCTTAACCAACATTACCAAGTCACTAAAAACAAACTTACTCATCTGAGCTCTAGAATCATAAACCATTGCTCGAGAATACTTAGACAATTGAGGGAACTTCAAAGCGTATTCCTTCACGCTCATATTACCTTGACTCAAATACTAATCCTCTTTAATCTCAAGAGGAAAGAATCGATCTAGAAAAATACCCTTGAACTTGTCCCAGTCCAGCAGAGCCGTATCAACAACCTTTTCTTCATTCCATTGGTTGAACCACACTTGAGCAACCCCTTTCATTTGGTAAGCGTTCAAGTCCTCCTTTTCAACCAGAGTCACACCCATGACGTCCATAATATTTTGAATTCCCTCAATGAACTCTTGTGGATCTTTGTCCACCTTTGAACCACAGAATTACAAAGGATTCATCCCCGTGAAGTCTCAAATCCTAGTTTCCTTCATACCCATATTTGGGTTCACTGGAGCTACAACCACATAGAAAGCTTGCGTCATCATGGCTTGGGCTAACACTTGGAAAATAGCCCAAAATTTCGTATGTGAGACTTTCTCGGCAAAATAATCGATCGGAGCTTGAGGAACTTCGGGTTCTGTAACACCTAAGAAATCGAAAAGTCAAGTTGGAAAGGAAAAGTTCAGATTTTTTGCACTAAGGCAGTAACTACGAGTCCTATCTAAGGACCATAGGAAGTCCTACGGGCCATAGAAGGGAAGTCGTAGGAATGAGTTAAATTTTTGGAGAATTTAAGTTTCTAAAGTTTGACCTATGAGTAGCCAGGACGAGCTGTAGGAATTTGGACGGGACATAGATGGAACTCGTAGAACTAAACAGACTTAGTGAAATTTTAAACTTAAACTTGGGTTCTACGGAAAGGTTCTACGGACCGTAGTATGAACAACAGACCATAGAAAGGTCTCATCGGAAATGATTGCATTTTGGCTTTCTGAAGTTGGGTCTACGGTTGACCAGTACGGGCCGTAAAATGTTCTACGGACCGTAGGTCCGAATGACTATTATTTATTATGGTTATTTGGATCTTTTTCTATGTATTTAATGAATATGCTATGTCCCTTTGACCCTAATCCTAAGTCCTATGACTACCTTTCGATTCCTAAATCTACCCAAAGCCTCTCATTCTCTCGAATTCCTAAATCCCATCCAAGTTCAACCACTCCAAATTCTCTCAAGCTTCAAGGAAGAAAACTAGGGTTCAAGCTTCAAGTCTCCTTCTTCCTCCATTGCATTTGAGATTTGATCATCCAGGTATGTGGAAATTTACCAATGGATTCAATTCATCCATAGGGTCCCAAAAGATCTCCAAGTTTTCAATCTAATTCCATCAAATTTGGCTAGTGTTTCATCCAATTCTCCATGGGTCTTAGTTTTTATGATTCCATTGTTTGATTTTAGTTTTCTTATGAATAATTTGGTTTAATTACATGTTTTCAAATTGATTTCATATGGATCCACACACTATTTTTGAATTTATGAAGATATGAGTTTATGAAGAAAGCTATGAACTTATGAATGGTGATTTATGAAAGCTTATGCATGATTTTTGAAAGATGTTTTATGATACAAAGGTTTCCTTTAAAATAAGCATCAATGAAATTGTGAAAGATTTTCTCACATATTAAGAAATCATGATTTGGTGAAAAGTTTTCTTATACATGCATGATTCATGATTTAAGGAACTACTCTATGATGACTTTAGCTTGGATTGGTAACTACATTGTGCTTTTCCATGTATGATGATATGTTTATGGATATGACTATTTCGTTGGGATTTTTACATAGCACCGAGAGTATATTGAGATGAAGGCTCCCATTAGTAGATATCGGGTCTCTATAACAATCTCCTTGTCCCTAACTATGTGGCCCCGTAGGATTTGTCTTAGAAAGACATAGCTAGTGGATCCACCTAAGCTAGAAGTTTATTTGTCCTTGCATTGGCCAATAATGACATCTCTTTTTGGTGTGGTAGCAAGAGATTGGATTCCATGTTATAGCTCATGTGGTCTATGTCGGTAAATGGTAAATATACAACAAAATGAACTAAGTTTTTCTTAAAGGTTTTATGAAGCTTTCATTATGATTATTAGATGCATTGACCATGTTCATGATTTATGATTCTTCTTCAAAGGTTTTACTATGTTTTAGTTGGGTCATGCATATCATGTTTTCTTTTATGTCCCCTTATGATCATGTTTTACGTTCTTTTGTAAATCCCTCATACTTAGTACATTCCATGCACTAATGCATACTTTTGCCTACATTATCTCATATTGTAGGGTCTGACGCTTCTCCTCCTCTCGCCCGTGGCTAATAATTAAGTGCTTGACCGTGAAGATTTGGTAAATCCTCATGTTCCGAGGAACATTTCACCTTTACTTTGCTTTCTTATGTTATAGTTTTCAGATATTGTACGTGGTGCATGAGTGTAAACCTCGGATTTGGAAAAGAAGAAAATGCAGTTTTGTGCTGGTGTCTGTGTCTAGGGGTCCCATCTATGGACAATAGAAACTTCTATGGACTTGAGATGGAAACCGTAGGAAGCTAGAATTTTTTTTTTCTAAACAAGTCCCAGTACCCTTAATATGGTTCACCAGGACAGTCCGTCTATGTACGAGTAATAGATAGGTCTCATAGGTGACTCCCAGACTTAGTGAAATTTTAAATCTTAAAGTTGGGTTCTACGATTGGTATGTATGGTCTGTAGGAAGACCTACGAGCTGTACATCGGTTCTGTCGAATGTTGGACAAATTACGAGTCTCTGATCACTTTCTACGGTTAACCAGTACAATCTGTAGAAGGATCTACGGACCATAGGTCCAAACTGTAATTGTGGTCGGTAGTTATTTTCACTACTAAAAAATTATCAAAAAACGACGGCCAAAAGCGACGGATTGCGTCGCTTTTTTGGTCAAAATCGACGGAAAAGCGACGCAGTCACTTCCGTCGCTTTTTAGCTCGACGCTTTTCAAAAAGCGACGGACTGCGTCGCTTTTAGAGACGGACTGCATCTCTTATAGCAACGGACTGAGTCGCTTTTTTACTATTTTTTTTTTGAATTTTTTTTAAAAAAGCGACGGATAAAAGGACACTGTCCGTCGCTTTTTCTTCAATATTTTTTACAGTAGCAGCTCGCAGCTTCTGTTGCCCACCTGCAAATGCAATTCAATTCAATTCTACACTATTCAGCCCAA
>NW_006239066.1:448235-448453 GCF_000226075.1 Solanum tuberosum
ATCTGAACACCGTCAAGTGCCTCAGCTTGACGTGACGATCCAATACCTTCTAAGCCTAACTGAAGGCATCTAACATTGTTGCGAGAGCCTAGACCATAGAATCTACCCTTGTGTGTCCCCCCTACCACTTTTTCTTTCCAAATCTGAGTGGACAGTTCAAGTGTCAATTGAACCGAACTATCTAGATTCTCAGCGACGTACTTATGAAAGTCATTCTG
>NW_006239066.1:452222-453166 GCF_000226075.1 Solanum tuberosum
TCCTAAAATCTCAATAATAATTCAAACTAGTCCTAAATTCAAAATTCAAACTAGTCTTGAAATCACAAATTCAAACTAGTCCTAAAATCCCAAAATCTAACTAGTGCTAAAATCCTAAATTCAAACAACTCCTTAAATACCCTAATTCAATTTTTAATCTTACAATTCCAAAATCAAACTAATTAACTTAAGAAATACCGAATTTCAAACAAATCCTAAGATACCCTAATTCAAACAAACCCCAACATTAAAATTTTCATTTCACAATCAACAAACACAAACTAACAATCAAGTAATCCCTAATTCAAACTAACCATCAAAAATCCCTAAATCATTCACTTACTAACTAACAATCAATCAAACTAACAATCAATAAAAAAACTAATTCAATACACTAATTAACAAATTCAATACTCACATTGAAAGAAATTAAAAATAATATTATGAAACTCTGACCTTCAATTAAAGGAGAATGGCAGTGGATCAAGGTCGGGGTCAGTTGGCCGGAGATGTTATTGCTCTCCTCGTCGGCTGCTGATGTTGATTGCTTGGAGCTCGCTGGCCGGAGCAGTTCTCGTCGGTGAGAAGAGACGGGAGGGAGCAAGGAGAGAAGAGATGAGAAGAGAAGGGCGGTGGGAGGAGGGCGACGGGAGGAGGGAGCAAGGGCGACGGGGGTTTGGTCTTTTTCTAGGTCAAAAATAGGAAGGTTAGGTAGATTTAATTTGAGCCATTGGATTAGTTAAGATGAGCGGCTAGGATTTGATCTAGGATTCACTTAAAGGATGGACGGTTAAGATTTAAACTAATGTTTCAAGATTTGGACAAAAAGGGTTATAATTGCAATGAATGAATGGCTAAAATTGCAACTAAAATTGATATAAGAGGCTATAATTGAAAAACGAAATTGGATTGAGGTGGCTAGAATTGCAATGAATTGAATAAGG
>NW_006239066.1:453798-461422 GCF_000226075.1 Solanum tuberosum
TATAAGTATAATTATCTCCTAATTCATATCAACGTAGTTTCATACTCTAAATATGGATTATAGATATTTTTTTATTTATTTCACGAATTTAACATTTTATTTGTAAAAGTATACAAAATTGTTACACTTTTTGAACAATTAATCGTAGGTGTATAATAAAATTTTAATATTATGCACAATAACAAAATTGTGATTAATAGGAATATTTTAAACATACCGACCTCCAGATGTCGCTTTTATTAAAATTAATTAGATATAATAAAAAATAATACTATGAAACATTAGGTCGGTATCACATTAAATTTTAAGATAAATAAAAAGTAATCATGTTAATTAAATAATATTGACATCGGGAGGTCGGTATTTTATACTAAATTATTTTTTAACTTATATAAAACCGTCATTCGGAGGACGATTTATTTAAAGTTAATTGAAAATATTAATTTATTACATACTATTTAATTTTACCGACATCTGGAAGTCGGTATTATAATTTTTTTTGTTTTTTATTTTACACAAAACCATTCTCCGGAAGACGATTTAAATAAAATTAAATCAAAATATTTCTCAATTTTGTTATTTTTATATGGAGAAATGGAAAAAATCGCGTCTGCTAGTGCATATATTTTTAAAAAAGCGACGGACAACGTCTCTATGTCCGTCGCTTTTTAAAAAATAATTGTTGACCAACATTTTGACCAAAAAGCGACAGACTAAGAGACATTGTCCGTCGCTTTCTTAAAAAATTTGACCAGATATTTTGACCAAGAAGCGAAGGACATAAAGATGTTGTCCGTCGCTAATTTAAAAAATAATTAAACAATTAAAATTAATAAAATGTGACGGACGGCATTACTTTTTTTAAATTAATAAATAATTATTTTTAATAAAAAGTGATGGACTGCGTCACTATCTATATAAAATAATTAATTAGCAAAAATCCACGAAAAAAAGCGACGGAAAAAAATTTAAAAATATTTTAATTTAAAAGCGACGGACTAAGAGACGCTGTCCGTCGCTTTTTAAAAATGTTTGACTAGATATTTTGACGAAAAAGCGACGGACTAAGAGATGCCGTCCGTCGCTTTTTTAAAAAACTAATTAATAAAATAAAATAAATTAAAACGACGGACAGCGTGCTTCTTGTTTAATTTATAAATAATTATTTTTAATAAAAAGCGACGGACTAAGAGATGCAGTCCGTCACTTTTTTGTAAAAATTAATTTTTAAAAAATAATTATTTTAATTAAAAAGCGATTGACGGCATCTCTTAGTCTGTCGCTTTTTTGGAGCGATGTTGTCCGTCGCTTTTTCTTCCATCGTGTTTTAGCAGTTTTTTAGTAGTGTTTGAAGGGATTTTTAGTCTTTTCCCTAATTGGTTAATGCCTAAACTATGTCGTTTTTCCTTCTTCCCTGAACCATACATAATGATTTTAAGCCCCAAATTAACCACTTTTCAACTCATTATCCAAATTCCCTAAAACTAACAAAAGTCATCCTCCCAAATTCTCTCAAGTCTAAGGAAGAAGAAGAAGAGCTAGGGTTCAACTTGAAGTCTCTAATAATCCTCCAATCTTTCTGGGTTCTTGACATCAAGGTATGATAGTATTCACCCATGGAGTCCTTCGTCCATAGGGTTCCTAAATTTTTAAATTTTACAAGTTAAAATTTCCAATTAAACTTAGGGTTTTATTCAATCTCATGGTTCCTTTCGATTATGATCCAATTGATTGTTTCCTATATTTTTATGCATGAATAGAAGTAACTACATGTTCTTAAGTTGAATTCACATGAACCCATGCATGATTCATGATTTCTAGACTATAATCATATGATGAGGCTTATGAACTACAAAAGATGAATTTATGAAGATATGCATGTTTCTTTATGAAATTAATATAAATGAATTAAGGTTGCTTGAGAGTAAGCATCGATATTGTTATGAAAGGATTTCTCACATACTATCAAAACATGAATGTGAAAGGGTTTTATCACATAAAAGATTCATAAGGTTGAAAGGTTTTTTCACCTAAGTTGAATCAAGATTAAGGAACTATTATAATGAACTCCATCTTAGATTGGCTAATTTTTTGTGCCTTTCCATGGATTATAAGACAAGTTAAGATTAATGACTATTTTGTGGGATTAACACTTAGCACTGAGTGAACAACCAACGATTACCCATGTCCTATAACTATGTTGTCATGACCCGAGTCTACACCCTAGACGTGGCCGGCACTCGAGAACCATTGTTGGTCCCCAAGTGAACCCTCATCCTGGCTGACTACAAGTTGAAGACAAACTCAATCATACATAAGTATCAAATTGAAAGACACACTAAAAAAATAGTGTAATAAATCTCAAAACTCTCTAAATATAATAAGTATGAACATTAGTGTTAAATAAAACGAAACTTTCCAAAACTGTCTATCTATGAAGCATCTCCTATTAAGGAAGGATGCCGGGACAAGACCCACGACACCTCAAAACTACTAACTAGAAAGTAACTATGAAGTCCTATGGAATACAAGGAGGCTCACCAAACCTAACTGGAGTGTAGAGTGATCTCAACGAAGGGCCTGTCGATAATCATGAACACATATATCTGTATCATAAAAGGATGCAGGTCGAATGACATCAGTACATGGAATGTACAAGTATGTAATATAGCTTAATAACAAATAACTAAAAGAAAGGACTTCAATAGATAACAATGTACTCAAGCTGAATGTAAAGAAATAAAGGAGTTAAATCATTTAAAGCTTTACAAAATACTTTCTCATCTTTGAAATCAACATAATAAGTGATATATAAAAATACACTTTAACTCTATTGGGAGATTCTCTAACCGACAACCATTACTATGAACTACGTGACGATGCAAAATCTCGCCCACGCTGCCAGAACTGTCCTATACCTTGCCGGGGTGTAGAACACCTCAACTAAGTGGATCGACTAAGCTAAGCTTAAAAGCAATAAGGAATCATCTAAAAAGTATGACCCTTTACCATGTTGGCATACATGGTTTATGGGGGCAGTGAGTTATCTGAACTCTCCCCCATATCGGTGCTCAATACTACTTCCAATAATATATACTCATGCTCATATGTTAAAAAAAACATAACTCTTCCTCTGGTTTGAGATAATTGCTCAAACTACCCTCTTGAAAGAGGTAACTACTCTTGAAATAACGTTTGAACTCATAACTCATTTAGAAATCACTGTTTCTCTTTTATCAATGTAAAAATTGATGCCTCTGGGAATACATAGTCCCCTTATACTCATACTTGAAAACTATTTCTAAAAAATGTTTCAAAATCATATTTTAATATGATCATTGATGACTCGGGAAGTCATACTGCATAAACATTGATGGTATATCTAGATACCATACTGCTCATATATATGGCATACTCGATTGTCATACTAATCATGCTTTAGAAACTCTTTTCTCAAAACTCATCTTTACTTTCTCAAAACTCAATTTAAGAACTCAAGTGTTGGCTTTAAAAAACTTTTCAAAATTTAAATCTCATAATAGGGTTCATGATGAAATATAGACATGAACAAATCAACTCAAGGATCTCAATAAAATATAGAAACTCAAAAATTAGGGATAGAATTTTTTAGAAGAAACATGAACTCAAGAACTCAAAATCAACTTATCTCAAGAATACTCAAATCTAGGGAAAGAATCCTAGATTACTCGTTTACTGATATGAAAGTAGATGTAGGGCGTGAGGATGAACTAGTCCAACACTATGATAGCTTTACATACCTGGAAGAACAAGGTTCTTGAAGAATCTTGAAGAAGAACTTGATTAGAAGCCATGAAACCCAAGCTTGAAGGAGAAAAATCCATAAAACCTTTCTTGAGATTCTTGAATTAGTTTCTTGAAATCTCTATGGCCAAGATTTATGATTTTTATTAGTGATTCATAATTGTATGGAGGAATTTGAGTTGGAAATAATTAAATTCTTGGAGAAGGACTTACATTGAAGAAGAATCATGAAAAAGATTGAAAGAATCTTGAATGGAGTCTTCTACTTTGATTTTTCCTTGGTTTGCCTTAGGATTTGAGAGAGAAGAGAATGATGGATTAAAATATGTAAATAGGATTGTTTAGGGCTTTATAGGAGTTAAGAAATTTGGTTTTAAGGTTTTCCTAGTGGTATAAGGAGAAGAAAACTACCTTATTTAGAATTTTGTTGGGCTAAAACGGAACTGCACTACACCAGTTACTAAAATGGTCATAACTTTTTACTCAAAAATTGGATTGACGCGAAATTGGTGGCGTTGGAAAGAGAATTCAAATACCTTTAATTTGATAGATTATGGGCCACGTAAGTCTTTATATTCCAAGAGATATGATTGTTTTAATTTAACCTAAGTAAAATCTTATGTCAAAACTTAATCGGTAAGGAAACTTTCAACTCAACTTTGTGTTAGGAGTTTCTAGTGACCTTAATTGATATGCAAAATCATTCCCACACTAAAGAATTTACCTTTAAAAATATGGGTAATTTAAGAATCACCCGATATGACCCTTCAAGTAAATAAACAATAGTTCGGGCCTTAGCTTAAAATTTTCGGGGTGTTACAATATATCCCCCTTGGGATCATTCATCCTCGAATGACATTTAAACTGAGCATAGAAGGGAAAGAAGTTACTCTTACTATATTCTAGCTTAACTCAAAATCACAAATTACTTAACATAAGGTGATTATTCTAATTTTAATCACGAGATTCGGGTTTTATACCTCTATAAGAAATCTCATCCCAAGAATACTTCTCCATGTAACTACATTCAACCAACCATGAGCTCATATCACGAAACACCTAATGTCTCACGCATTGTCCACATGTTAACAATGCCACATTCAAGTTTAGAACCTTAACCACTCCATAGACTTCTTACTAACCTACTTTCTAAGAACTTCTCATCCTCTCATCATCTCTACCAACTGAACTTTCATGCATTACCACCAGAAAGCTAACTTAGTACTCATTGAAAAAAACTTTTATCTCCTTCTTTCTCCACATTCATAATCTTAGATGGAATAGACACACCATCATTATCACAATAAGAAATATCAATCCTCTCCTTCATCATCACACAACTACTATCAACAACACCACTCTCCAAAACTAAAAAGGATTACTGAAAGGACTTTAAGGTGAAAGATCATAAACATGATTCTTCGAGATATCTGATATAAGAATATGCATGGAATAACATTATGTTGTTAGACATTGAGAGTAATCATGAATTTATGAGACTGAACATACTATGAGACATGAATGCTTATATGAATAGGTTCATATCATGAGACTGATATCCATAACTTTATGCAGTAAGATTGAGGTCAATGGGCTAAAGTCTTTGCCCCTCATTATGGAAGCTGAGCATAGATGTGAATCTCTCTAAAGTGTATGAGCATAGGTCATAGACACAATTATGATATTAGAACCATTAACAAGATGTTGTAATAATTGAACTTGAGGAATACGCTAGAGTATGAATGGATTGATATACACTTTAACTCTTTCTGAACATATTACTATCTGATTCTCAACACTTTGACTTGGTTTCTCATTTATAATCTCCCCCTTAGGTCTCAAGCTGACACTTTAAAGCTATGGATTTATTCTCATCATCTCTAAACTGGTCTACATTCTATTTACTCTAATACTCAGGAAAGGCTTATCTCATGGCTACTGAACTCTCCATAAGCAGGTACTAAGACTCCTTCTAATACCTCTTTCTAAGATGCTTCTCTTAACCTCTTCTCAATGGCTTATAAGGTTGCTTCATCTAGCTCTTAAGGGAAGAAAATTAATGCTTACCTCAGCCTATTACACATTAATATCTCAATTATACTATCTAGGCACACATTAAAAATATTCATTAATTTAATTGGAACCTCATCTAACTACATACAATCTCGGGTACACCTCTTAATTATCTTGTTAATCTAAAGACTTTGCCACACTTCATTGCTCTCATCTAAAAGTTAGAATCTCATACTTGTACCACTCACAAATGTAAAAGGTAACACCTTAATTTCTTACCTACTTTACGTCGAATCTACCAGATTAGATCTCGAACTAACATCATCACCCTCATGTTTCCATTCTTTTTTACCACCGCTCTTATATCAAATTCAAGCCTAATGTTTATTACTAAACCCGAATATCAATATGATTGCTCGCTTACTATACTGACTTACAACTACTAGATACAAATTAAGAAACACTCGCCCACTAAGATCTCATGACAAGTAGTCAATCTTTACCTCTCAGTCTTCATACTTACAATTTACCGTCACACTTCCTTTCACAACTTAAGTGCTATTTACCCATTCGCTATACATCATTGCCTAATTAGTTTTGTAACCCTCTAAATATTATGGACTTTCCCCTAAAATTCATAAGCCTAGTTTAGAGCTATCACCTCATGAATACTTCTGCTCTTCTATTCAACACTTACACTTGGTCGTTACTAACACAATGAAACCTCATCATAAACTCCTTTTTAGTTAAAGTATACTCTAACTCATCCTAACTCGTAACTATTCATCTATCATCTATAATGAAGTCCACACAAACTAATCACTTCTCAATGTACCCATAAGGGAAATCTCCTCAATAACGACTTACTGGGTGTATGACTGCAACAATATAATTTTCATCATCACTATCTTCCTTTCTTAGATTACTATACTTTTAAATGCATTTTTCTAACTTTGGGCACTCTTACTACTACTGCTTATACTCTCATAACTCATACTATCTTTTTGGATGAAAATACTACAAAAGCTCTAAAACAAACTTCCTCATAGGGGTCTCAAATGAAATAAAGTTTAGAGAAGAGATTCTGAAAGTACATCCCGTTTTTAGCTCGAACGCACGATTCATATGAATAAGAGCGCATTCTTTTGAATCTCAACACTTAAGCTCACTTACGAGATTCTTTCAAGACCTTATGTAGTCTCATGACTTTCTCAACACTTTTACTGAGAGTAAATCATCGATAAGGATCTAAGATTTTCTTTTCAACTACCTTAAGTATGATGGATAGTCAAATGAATATGAGAAACGCACGAGTTTGAATAAGTGTAACGACCCTAAAAACGAACTAGTGAAACTAGAGCCTCACATGTGAGTTTGGAGTCGAGAACTTAATGAAATGATTATATTTGAATTTGACCCAAAAAGTTCTTAAAAATGTGCTTCGGAAGTTACCGGAAACTTGTTTAGCTGTATATAAAAAGATTCGTTTCGTTTTTCGAAAATCCGACTTCATATTCTTGTTTAGGGGGTCAAATTGAGTGGGAAATGGGTCTAACCCAAATTTTAGAGCAACCGTATCAAAATCCGAAATTGCCAAGTGAAGCCTTTTTCGAGGGTCTACTTTGAAGGGTCATATCTCCTAGCACACAAATTATTTGGCTGGCCAATAATATATCCATGGAAAGCCCTTTGAGTTAGCTACCTAACGCACTTCGTTTCACCTCATTCGGAGTTCGGACGAAGAAGTTATGCCCATTCGTAAAGTCTGTCCGGAAGGAAATGCAAATTCCAGTAAGCCTGGTTACTGTTCACCCGCCTAAAAATTTTT
>NW_006239066.1:463177-485837 GCF_000226075.1 Solanum tuberosum
ATGTTGAGTATGTGTATGGTTGGCTATGGTCTTATATGTTAATGTTGACTTGTATTATGTCTCTTATACTTGTGAAGTGAAGGTTTTATCAAATGATATGAAAGCATTTACTTCCTTGAAAATGTCCTTTTTGGCATGTTTTTGCATGGTCTCCATACTTAGTACTTAATTGTGCTAACCCCTTTCTTTCCCTTTTTGGACTAAAGTGTAGGGATTTGGAGATGATGACATGTCATGGCTTTGATAGGTTTCTAAGTGTTGAAGATGAAGACTTGGTGAGTCCTCATAGATTCGAGGACAATACCCAATATGTTCTTCTGTGTCTTTTTAGTATTGTTTAAGTTGTGTACGGGATTAGTCCTGAATTTTGTACTCTAAAGTATTAGATGGTTTGAGACATCATGTATAAAGTCTAGAAAGTCTTCCGCTTGCTATTTTTTTATTTAAATGTTTTCTTGGTAAAGAAAGTTTTAAATTCATTATGTTTTTAGTATTATGCGATGAATGAATGCTAAGAGGCTTGTATTAGACCTCCGAGAGGTCGAGTACGCCGGTTACGACTAGGGGGTGCCCTAGGGTCGTGACAATAAGTTCCTTATGGCACAGCTCTACTGCATGATTTAGAGTATGAAAGAAGGAAAACTTTTCCTAAATGTCTGTAGTCCCTCATTTATAGAAGTGGGGCTCTCACAACCATAAAATAAGATCCTACTTGACATGGCTTCATAGACACCCTAGGACACTTGAACTCTGTGCTCTAATACCAATTTTGTCACGACCCGAGTCTACACCCTGGACGTGGCCGGCACTCGAGAACCATTGTTGGTCCCAAAGCAAACCCTCATCATGGCTGACTACAAGCGGAAGACTAACTCAAGCATACATAAGCATCAAATTGAAAGAAACACTAAAAAAATAGTGTAATAAATCTTAAAACTCTGTAAATATAATGAGTATGAAACATTAGTTATAAATAAAACATCTGAAAGTGAAAGACTCTCCAAAACTGTCTATCTATGAAGCCTCTACTATTAAGGAAGGATGCTGGGACAAGACCCACGACACCTCAAAACTAATAACTTGAAAGTAACTGTGAAGTCCTCTGGAATACAAGGAGGCTCACCAAAGCTAACTGGAGTGTAAAGTGATCTCAACCAAGCGCACGTTGATAATCATGAACACCTATATCTACATCATAAAAGGATGCAGGTCGAATGACATCAGTACATGGAATGTACGAGTATGTAATATAGCTGAATAACAAATAACTGAAAGAAAGGACTGCAATAGATAACAATGTACTCAAGCTGAATGTAAAGAAATAAATGAGTTAAATCATTTAAAGCTTTACAAAATACTTTCTCATCTCTGAACTCAACATAATAAGTGATATATAAAAATACCCTTGAACTCTATTGGGAGATTCTCTAACCAACAACCATTACTATGAGGTACGTGGTTATACACTGTCTCGCCCACGCTGCCAAAACTATCCTATACCTTGATGGAGGTATAGAATGCCTCAACTAAGTGGATCAACTAAGCTAAGCTTAAAAGCAATAAGGAATCATCTAAAGAGTATGACCCTTTACCCATGTTGGCATACATGGTTTATGAGGGTTGTGAGTTGTCTGAACTCTCCCCCATATCGGTGCTCAATATTACTCCCAATAATATATAATCATGATCATATGTTAAAAAAACATAATTTTTCCTCTGGTTTGAGATAATTGCTCAAACTACCCTCTTAAAAGAGGTAACTGCTCTTGAAATAACTTTTGAACTCATAACTCATTTAGAAACCTCAGTTTCTCTTTTATCAATGTAAAAATCGATGCCTCTAGGAATACATAGTCCCCTTATACTCATACTTGAAAACTCTTTCTAAAAAACGTTTCAAAATCATATTTTAGTATGATCATTAATGACTCGAGAAGTCATACTGTATAAACATTGATGGTATATCTAGATACCATACTGCTCATACATTTATGACATACTCAATTGTCATACTAATCATGCTTTAGAAACACATTTCTTAAAACTCATCTTTACTTTTTCAAAACTCAGTTTAAGAACTCAAGTGTTGGCTTTAAAAAGCTTTTCAAAATTTATAACTCAAAATAGGGTTCATGCTTAAATATATACATGAAAAAATCAACTCAAGGATCTCAATAAAAATATAGAAACTCAAAAATTAAGAATAGAATTTTTTAAAAGAAACATGAACTCAAGAACTCAAAAATCAACTTATCTCAAGAATACTCAAATCTAGGGGAAAAATCCTAAGACTACTCTTTTACTAATTTGAAAGTAGATGTAGGGCGTGAGGAAGAACTAGTCCAATACTATGATAGCCTTACATACCTAGAAGAACAAGGTTCTTGAAGAATTTTTGAAGAAGAACTTGATTAGAAGCCTTGAAACCCTAGCTTAGAAGGAAAAAAATCAAGAAAACCTTTCTTGAGATTTTTGAATTAGTTTCTTGAAATCTCTATGGCCAAGATTTATGATTTTCATTAGTTACTCATAATTGTATGGAGGAATTTGAGTTGGAAAGAATGAAATTCTTGGTAGAAGGACTTACATTTGAAGAAGAATCTTGAAAAAGATTGAAAGAATCTTGAATGGAGTCTTCTACTTTGATTTTTCCTTAGGGTTTTGCCTTGGGTTGAGAGAGAAGAGAATGATGGATTAAAAGATGGAAATAGGATTGTTTAGGGCTTTATAGGAGTTAAGTAAATCCGTTTTTAAGGTTTTCCTAGTGGTATAAGGAGAAGAAAATTACCTTATTTAGAATTTTCTTGTGGCTAAAACGGAACTGCACTACACCAGTTACTAAAATGGTCAGAACTTTTTACTCAAAATTTGGATTGACGCGAAATAGGTGGCGTTGAAAAGATGATTCAAATACCTTTAATTTGATTGGTTATGAGCCACGTAACTCTTTATATTCTAAGAGATATGACTGTTTTAAGTTGACCTAAGTAAAATCTTATGTCAAAACTTAATCGGTAAGGAAACTTTCAACTCAACTTTGTGTTAGGAGTTTCTAGTTACCTTAATTGATATGCAAAATAGTTCCCACACTAAAGAATTTACCTTTAAGACTATGGGCAATTTAAGAATCACCTGATATGACCCTTCAAGTAAATAAAGAATAGTTCGGGCCTTAGCTTAAAAATTTTGGGGTGTTAAATATGTGCCACCATAGGTTTGTCTTAGATAGGCATTAGCTAGTGAATCCACTTTAGCTCAAGTTTGTGGTTCTTACCTTGGAAAGTAAGGACTTCTATTTTCGGTGCGGGATAAACACCAGATTCCATGTTATAGCTCACATGGTCTATGTCGGTTAAAGATAAACTTCTCACAATAATGAACTAAGGTTACTTTCTTAACTATGTCACAAGTATTTTATAAGATGTTTAGCTTGCATTGACCATCATTATGACTTATGTTTTCTAACATGTTATTTTATGATTTAGATTGGTCAGTACATGTCATGTAAAGTCTTTTTTAGCATGCTTTCATAACTCTTATTCCTTGCTATCATACTTAGTATATTGCATGCACTTATGCATCCTTGTGCCTATACTTTTTCACTAAAGTAGGGTTGACGCTCCTATTCCCCATCCTTGTGGCTAGTAGATTCATTTGAGCTTTTGAAGATTGGTGAGTCCTCATGATCCGATGGCCAAGATTCTTTTATCACTTTCATGACATTCTCATTTTTAGACATTGTATTTGATGTATGGGTTATGTCCCAATCACTCTCCTTATGATGTAATAGATGGCTTAAGACTTATGTTTAGACTTTTGCTTTTTTCAAACTCTGTTACATGAAATGCTACTTTTAAACTCTTTAATTTCTATTATCTCATCTGATGTATGCTAAATGTCTTGTGTAGGGACTCTCGGGGTCCTATACGCCATGTTACGCCTAGGGTCTACTTTGGGTCGTGACAAACTTGATATTCAGAGCACAAGGTTTAGAAAGTTCCTAAGATGTCTCATGAGCCACGTCGAGTAGAGTCTTGTTCATGAGTGTGAATCGCACCACATTTATGAACAAAAAGCTATAAGATGTAGGAAATTGCACTTATTTCATCATTCTAAATTAGTATAATAAAGTTTTACTCTATATGTTTCTCTCTCCTAATTCATGTCCAATACTTTTTAGGATATGGCCACTCAAAGGGCATATGCTAGAATGAATGTGGGTGAGAATGTGGAACGAGAAGCTCCTCAAGTTCCGGCCAATTCTTTGACCGCACAAGTGACTAATGTAGAGTATAGGGCTTCTTTTCAAGTTTTGGCTCAAGCTATGATGGCCTAAGACAATAGGGAGGTTGTGGTCCCTGTGAGGTAACGTTATGTTTGAAAGCGCACCGGAACATAGCTCTTTGCATTTGTTTTCTTATCTTCCTTGCAGGCATTAAACGGAGAGTAGAAAAAGAATGCATTTGGAAACAGTTGTTTATGTTACAAGAAAGCTCGGACTGCTTTTGACCTAAGAGAATTGCGTGCTAAATCTTGTACATGCTGACATTATGCAACTCCTTTATCACATTGTTGTCTAACCACTCTAAATGTGTTGTATAACAATTCGACAACTTTTTTCTTATGGTACATGTTAAAGTACGGATGTACAATTAAAGTTTGCTGGTTCAGTCAAAGACAATATAACAACATTTAGTATCCTAATAAAAACTTACTCAAAAAAGAATTGTGCGTGCTCTCAAACCGCATGCACACATGTTTGTATTTTCTCTGGTCCTACAAATTGAGCTTCCTAAAGGGGTGCTTTATGGATTCGATTCATTTGATTCACGTCTGCTCTAATGAGACAGAACACTTCGATTTTGAGTTCAGCCGACGGTGCCAAACAAGTTTACAAGACGTATGATGAAGGAATGTTCTTCATGAATCTTCATGAATTTAATTATTTCATTGTATTATTATTGAGAGTAATAATATAGTGATCATTTTGATTTTATTATATATATTGATTTGTAGCATTCTGTTAGGGTCCTTAATATTGCAAGTGTTTTAATTTCTTGATAAGCGTTTCCTATTAAGATGTGTGTGGAGGGGTGAAAAAATTAATCGATGGAAATATAACCCATTCAATTTGCTCAAGTTTGGATGAGTTAATGGACCATTCATTTGTTAACTTGATGGCTCAATATAACTCATCTAAAAATTAATTATACTGAGATGTAACATAAATTGACGCATGAAAAGATCTTATTTTGTTAGAATTGGGTTATGGGCTTGAGAAAATCACTATCACTCTTGGATCTTTAGTGTTGGGCTACACTTTTAGCTCTAGCAGTATTTGGCCCAAGTTCTTCAATCTAGTTAGAGTTGTCAAAAAGGGTCAACCTAAGCCTCGCGGACCAAGGAATTTGATGGGTTAGGGCAGGCCGGCCTTCATTTGAAAGGGTCTGAAAATGCTCAACTCAGCCCAACCTTATAAGGGCCGAGGGCTGGGGCGGGCTAGTCTTTCTTTTTATTTCTTTTATAATATTTTTTCTTTTCAAACATAAAATTCTATAATATCAAGAAATGAGAAGATTTTTAAATCAAATATGACAAACAATGGTGTTGTTTCAATAACACTAGCAAAATATCTAGTGTGATAAGCATGTATCTAGGATACTAGATACATGAAATACATGTATTTGATGTGATGTATCCCATATACTTATGTGAGCAAGATAAGAGAATGACAAGTGAGATGGAAGGTAGGCGAGGGCGTAAAATGTTTCTAGATACATGTGAATTCACTTGGATAGAGTGTATCTAGAACAAATTAACCTTATTTTGAGTTTATATATCCCGAGATACATGTATATGATGTACCAAAATCTGATAAGATTCGTAATATTACAACATGGCGTGCATTTAAGTAATTAGCTTGTATACTAGTGAGATTGTTGTAAGATATCCTTAAATAAATAGTTCTGGCTCATAGGCGACCCTAGCCCGACCCCGTCAAGCCTCAAGGTCCAAGGGCTTATATGGATCGGGCTTATACGCCCTAGTTTTAAATGGGATTGAAAAATCCTATCTAAACCCTACCCCAATAACGAATTGGGTCGGACCGGCCCCAAGGGCTAAGCCCATTTTGTCGGCTCTAAATAACATGGCGATTTTAGAGGGATCTTAATGACTTCAGCCAGACGTTTAAAAGATTTTTCACCCTACTAATCATAACTATTTGTAGCCATCATCGATATATATATTTAGTATAAGAAGTATATATATAAAAGAGGAATTTGCAAATAATCACTATAGTAAACTTAATTAGGCTCCTTAGCTATAGTTTGGTTAAAGGCATAAATTCACTCCTTGTGTCGAAAAGTCAGTTACACACTTAAACTATCATAACGACCTATTACACACCTTCGCTATTTAAAAATAAATTTGTTACCCCCTAAACTGACGTGGCAAAAAAGAAAAGCGCATTTGACAATAAATAAAGTTAGAAAAATAAATTAAAATCTTCTTTTTACTATCACCCTACTATTTTTTTCATATCCAATTTCCATCCACCCCACTATACCTCCACCAAAATCCTCTCCCCCCACCCCCATCATATCCTATTTTAATGCTTATTCGATTTCATCATTTTCATTATATTTGATTTTTCTCTTTGGCTTTATTGGTGGTTGATAAAATTGATGATTAAATTTAAAAAATAAAATATAATGATGGATTTGTTAGCGTGGGGTGACAAAGTAGTGGGAATTGAATGTGGTAGAGAAGAAAAAATCGATATTGACAATGGTGGTAGTGATATTTGGTGGTGGGTTTGTACCTTTTGATGGTGATGATGTAATTTTGGTGATGAGTTTGTTTATGGGTATCAAATTTTGTTGTGGATCTTTCTAATTTTTGTGGGGATAATGGTGATAGTATGATTTCGATGGTGGATTTGATTGTAGGTGGTGAAATTTATGGTGACTATTTGATTTTCATGGTGAAATATATAGATTTAGTAGTAATATGGCGGCAATGGTAGTAGTTTCATGGTGGTGTTCATTGAAGAATAAACAATTGAATGATATGGAGAATTTTAGTCAAAATTTGACATGACATCTGATGTGACAGTGACATGGCATTGAAGTGGCGCAAGTGTGATACACCTCCCATTGTGAGAGTGGTGCTACACGTCTTAGGGGGTAAACAATTTACTATTTAGTAGCAGAGGTGTGTAATAGGTCACCTTATTAGTTTAAGCGTGTAACTAACTTTTCGAGACAAGTTCGGGGGTGAATTTATGCCTTTTCCCTTTTAAAAACTTAAAAGATTTGGTTTGGTTTTAGATATTTTTTAAATGATAGTATTTAGTTTGATTATGATTTTGTTCGAAAAACCGAAGAAATAATCGGACCAAACCGAACCGAGAAATTAGATAAATATATTTTATTATTATACATATATAATATATTATTTTTATAAACAATTTTAAAGATCTTATTTATGCTTTTCTTCAAAATTTAATAATTTACCTAAGAATGCAAAAATGCCCAATGTGAGAACATTTATATTATTGGTTTCATATATAAAAGTGTCTATGACAATTCTTTGAAGGACTGAAAATGTTACTATATCTTTCTTTTAGACCAAAATAGTGAATTTTGAAGCTTTATTCATAATAAATTCAGTGATCGAAAGTTTTGTAATGTCAGTTGTTCTAACTATATTTCTTTTTTAATAGATTGTTGTCACTTTTTTCTTGTTTTGAATAAATTGTTTCTTTTATTTTTGTATATGCTTAATAATCGAATAATCGAACCGAAACCGAAACCGATAACAACCAAACCGATAAATGTATAGTATATATAATTTGGTTAGGTTTTGATAATTTTAAAATCGATTAAATTGATTTGATTTTAGTTTTGATTAATAACCGACCTGTGAACACCCCATTCATGTTATCTAATAAGGACCTATATACATTTTAAAATCAAACATGGTCATCTAATAAAAACAAATGTGTCACGACCCGAGCCTATACCCTGGACATGACCGGCACTCAAGAACCATTGATGGTCCCCAAGCGAACCCTCATCCTGACTGACTACAAGCGGAAGACGAACTTGAGCATACATAAGCATCAAATTAAAAAAAACGTTTAAAAACAATTTATTGAATCTCAAAACTCATCTTAACTTTCTCAAAAACTCAATTTAAAACTCAGTGTTGGCTTTTATAAAAGCTTTTCAAAATTTATAACTCAAAATAGGGCTCATGCTGAAATATAGACATCAACAAATCAACCCAAGAATCTACAATAACAATATAGAAACTCAATAATTAGGAATAGAATTTTAAAAGAACCATGAACTCAAGAACTCAAAATCAACTTATCTCAAGAATACTTAAATCTAGGGGTAGAATCCCTAGATTTCTCTTTTACTGATTTGAAAGTAGATGTAGGGCATGAGGACGAACTAGTTCAACACTATGATAGTCTTACATACCTGGAAGAGCATGGTTCTTGAAAAAGAACTTCATTATAAGTCTTGAAACCCTAACTTGAATGCATGGGGGAGCCAGAAATTCCATCAAGGTTGTTCAAGAATATTTTTTTAATAAGTGAGTTGAATGTTATTTGTTTAACCTAGAGATTCTACCATGAATGATCTCAAAATTTGTCAATATCAAATATAAACAATCGAGTTTTTTTTTTCTTTTTGATGCATTGATTTTATATGATAAAAATATATGATTATTGTTTTTAAAGTGAAATATTGATAGAACAAATGCATCTAGCTTTACGAAACATAAATCACACCAGTAGAAAAAAAATTCTTAAAAAAAGAAGAAGATATAACACATGTATTGATTTTAGCTTTGGCTTTAAAGTTGTTAACATATATAAACACAATTTTTTAAAGTAAAATATTGGCTTTTTTGTTTTCACCATTCGAAAGTGCATTATATCCTAGATAAAAATTAGAAATACATGATATCTAACTATTCAAAATTAAAATAATGTATTCATATATGTTACTCTATATTATTAAAATTATAATATTAATAATTAAGAAATTTTGAGGAACATAATAATGGTATGTAAGGTTGTGTTCTGCTCTCAAAATAAAATAAAAAATGTTGTGCGCTTTGTGGGATTCGAACCCGTGCAACTGGAGGGGGGGGTTGGGGTGGAGGAGGGGAATTGAACACGCTTAACCACTGCACCACAAAAGAGTTTATGTCAAGGTTGTTCAACATTAATTATTTATCCTTTAAATCCAGAATTTGATCTCTCTATATGATGTAATTTTCCAGCGAAGGGTGTTCAGCTGACCACCTTTCGATGGCTTTAGCTCCGCCCCTGCTTGAAGGTAAACAATCAAGAAAACCTTTCTTGAGGTTCTTGAGTTAGTTTCTTGAAATCTCTATGGCCAAGAATTATGATTTCCATTAGTGATTCATAATTGTATGGAGGAATTTGAGTTGGAAAGAATGAAATTCTTGGAGAAGGACTTACCTTGAAGAAAAATCTTGAAAAAGATTGAAAGAATCTCGAATGGAGTCTTCTACTTTGATTTTTTCTTAGGGTTTTGTCCTGGGGTTTGAGAGAGAAGAGAATGATGGATTAAAAGATAAAAATCTGATTGTTTTGGGTCTTTAATTAGTAAAGAAATTCGTTTAGGGTTTTCTTGGTGGTAAAAAGATAAAAAGACCCTTTTTAATGTTTTCCCGTCGACAAATTCGTCAATGCACTATATCAGTTACTAAAATGGTCATAACTTTTTACTCAAAAATTGGATTGACGCGAAATTGGTGGCGTTTTAAAGAGGATTCAAATACCTTTATTCTTATAGGTTATGGGCCACGTAACTCTTTATATTCTGAGAGATATGGTCGTTTGAAGTTGACCCAAGTAGAATCTTACATCAAAACTTAATCGATAAGGAAACGTTCAACTCTACTTTGTGCTATGAGATTCTAATGACCTTAATTGATATCCAAAATCATTCTCACACTAAGGAATTTACCTTAACACCTAAAAATATTAAGAGTCACTCAGTACGACCTTATACGCAATTCAAGAATGGTTTGAAGTTAACTTAGAAATTTTCGGAGTGTTACAAAATGAAACAATATTCCATAAAACACTTAAAAAATATTTTTTTTCTTTTACATCCATTTGCTTATCAAATCAATGTAGTTTATATAATCAGATTCCATAAATCATTAAAAAAATAATATTTTTCCTTTTATATCCATTTTCTTACCAAATCAATAGTTCATATAATCATATTCCATAAATCATTGAAAAATTAATATTATTCCTTTTACATTCATTTTCTTACAAAATCAATAGTTCATATAATCATATTCCATAGATCATTGAAAATTAATATTTTTCCATTTATATCCATTTTCTTACCAAAATAGTAGTTCATACATAATCAAATTCCATAAATCATTGAAAATTAATATTTTCCCTTTTACATCTATTTTCTTTCCAAATCACTAGTTCATAAAATCATATTCCATAAACCATTGAAAAATTAATATTTTTCCTTTAACATCCATTTTCTTTCAAATTAATAGTTTATATTCCATAAAACATTAAGAAATTAATTTCTTTCCATTTACTTCTATTTTCTTACAAAAATCAATAGTTGATTTCATAAATAATAGATTCTATCAATCTACTTCCAATTTTATGCCACTATATATATTCTTGATATTAACTAAGTAGAGTTATTATCAAATATATAAAAAAAAACAAAAATGGAGAGACAATTCTCAAAGATGCTTTTTGTTTTTGCTTTATTTCTTATTTCATCTGGTATGAATTCCTACTCTAATTCATTTTCTTTAATTTTCTTATACATGATCGCTAGCTAAATTTTATCAATCATAACAGTAAAGTCACAATTTTTTTTTTTCTTTATAATATTTCAGATTTAATGGTGCAATCAAAAAACAAACCTGTAATCAGGCTTCGGATTGTGTCAACACTTGTGATACAACGTTGTTGCCTGCTTGTCTTAA
This sequence comes from Solanum tuberosum, assembly GCF_000226075.1. Classification (NCBI taxonomy): domain Eukaryota; kingdom Viridiplantae; phylum Streptophyta; class Magnoliopsida; order Solanales; family Solanaceae; genus Solanum; species Solanum tuberosum. The sequence continues at coordinate 474,203 of NW_006239066.1, forward strand.
CCATGTATTTGTTTGTGTGCACGCGAAAAACAAGTTTACAAGACGTATGATGAAGGAAAGTAATAATAATGTTCTTCATGAATCTTCATGAATTTAATTATTTCATTGTATTATTATTGAGAGTAATAATATAGTGATCATTTTGATTTTATTATAATCACATCAATAATATCGATTTGTAGCATTTTGTTTGGATCCTTAATAATGCAAGTGTTTCAATGTCGTGATAAGCATTTCTTATTAAGATGCGTGTGGAGAGGCGATAAAATTAGTCGATGGAAATATAACTCACTCAATTCGCTCAAGTTTAAATGATTTAATGGTCCATTCATTTGTTAACTCGATGGCTCAATATAACTCATCTAAAAATTGGTTATACTGATATGTAACATAAATTGACGCATGAAACAAATCTTATTTTGTTAGAATTGGGTTATGGGCTTGAGAAAATCACTATCACTCTTGGATCTTTAGTGTTGGGCTACACTTTAAGCTCTAGCAGTATTGGGCCCAAGTTCTTCAATCTAGTTATGGCAATTTTAGAGGGATCTTAACGATTTTAGCCAGACGCTAAAAGAATTTTCACCCACTTAATTATAACTATTTGTAGCCATCATCGATGAATATTTAGTGTATATATATATATATATATATATATATATAAGAGGAGTTTACAAATAGTCACTATAATAAACTTAATTAGGCTCCTTAACTATAGTTTGTATATTTACGGGTTGTAGCTATAGCTCTTATGGACGACCTCATGGGTATGTTCGTATAATTCACGTGTATTTATATAATTGAACTATTTTCCATTCGTGAAATAAGTATTTGCATAAAAGAGCTATTCCCGTCGTGGTTGTATAAACGGAGTAGTAACAACTGTTATAAAAATTCCGCAATTATACAAATATTATAAAACTTGAAATAATAAATTTATACAAACACAAACATCTGAACTTTAAACAGTTATACAAATTAAATTATACAAAAGTTATACAAATTATATTATACAAAAGTTATACAAATTTCAAAACCAATACGTTTATACAACTCAAACTTGGCCGCGTAATTTTGCCTAGAAATTAGTGACGAATGGTGATTAATTCAAACTGTAGTTATGTTAACTTAATTAACTATTATATGTTTATTTATCCGCGTAATTTCCCCTATAAAAAATTGTATACATTGTACGATGATTAAATTGACTTAAAATTAGCAAGTCTTTGTTAGAAAAAGTAAATAATATTTTTTTAAAAAAAGTTTTCCTCGTAAATTGGAAATTAAATCAAAGATATATAATGCTCTTTTAATTAATAATTTATTTTAAATCATTAATAAATTTTAAAAAAGACATATATACATCAACATTGTCAAATCATCTTTTTTTTGGTGAAAATAACATATAAAAAATTGTTGCATTTACGTGGTTATCTATCCTTTTCTTTTTTATCTAATTTTTTTTTCACTGTAATTTGTTCACATTTTACCCACACAAGTCTCTGTTATGTTAATTTTGAACCCCACAAAATTAACCACTTTAAAGTTATCAAGAAAACAACATAACACAAGTAGTCCTCAATGTGTGGACAAAAGTAAAGTTGGTTTTTTTACTTTAATCATAAGTAATAAATAATCCTTATGTGTGCATTTATTATTGGATGGAACTCATAACATAATTTTCAAAACTAAAAATCCTTTTGGCTAGAAAATTTGGCCAGAATGGTAAAATAACATATTTCATACTATGTTATTTTACCTTTTTGAACATTTTTACCCTTTTAACTTTAATACCTTTTAACTAAAAAATGGAAAAAAGATCAGCTTATTTTAAAATAAAAAGGATATTATAGACTTTTTAAATTTCTAGTCAAATTCTGGCTAAATTTTTTGGCTATTTAGAATTGTTCTTTTAAAAAAGTTGACTTTTCTTTATTTCTTTTTTTTTTGTTTCATTTTGGTGATATCATGACTTCCGGAGAATTTTTTGCTCAACCTTTATGGAACCCTCCAAATGGGTTTCACTGCTTTTATTTTTAATTTTGTTGTTTCTTTTATCAGGTTTGGGCCTCTTTTGGGTCTTTACCATATACTTTCTATTTTTATTAATAAAACCCACTTTTGATTAAAAAAATACACCCTTCGCAGGGTGTTGGGGGAGCGGTATCTAAAGTTTCACCATTTTCAGAGTCCATTTTAGACATCTAAGGGCCTACAGGAATTAGAGGATTTTTCTTAGTTTTTCATGTGTGTTAACCCATAAATATTTTTATGATATGATTTTCGAACGATTTTTTTGCGAGTGACAACTGACTCATTAATTTCAAGGTGTGTTATGATTAATTATTAGTGATAATTCTAAACAAAAAATAGAAAATATCATATAGTTTAGATAGAAAATTCACAAAAACTGACACGGAGTGCCATTTTTAAATTAAAAAAAAGAGAGTATACATCATGCATCATCAAATTAATAAGGTAAATATATTTTGATACACAGTTAATTATAATTAAGAGAGAAACAAAAATACTAATAATTCAAATAGTAAAATGCAAAAATATAATAATTTAGATGTATTTTTTATGTTATTTATATTTTAAAATTTTGAATCTTTCTTTTGAAATTTAGTTGACCGATGTTCATATAAGAGAAAAAAATTGAACTCCATTATCTCAGGATCCTCCATTTGTGCCGTTCCCAACGGTCACATGCTGCGACTCGCTGCCCAGTCGTCGGAAATGACTGAGCGACGATCGCCGATTAACACCCTGTTGATTTTAGATCATTGAGAGAAAAATTAGAGAAGAGGAACAGTTTCTATTGAACTGCAAATATTTTGTCACACATTACACATGCACTGATGGCCTTATTTATACATTGTTTTAGCATTTAACTGACTCTAACAACTTGATGACAGCTCATCAACATATCTAACTAACTTCTACTACTTAGCAATTGCATTACATGTTTCAACGCTCCCCTTCAAGCAGGAGGATGCAAAATATCTAATACTCCTAGCTTGCTTAACAAATGAGCATGTTGTGGTCGATTAAGGCCCTTTGTAAGAAGATCAACTTCTTGCTCTTTTGTGTTGACATAAACAACTTCCACTAGTCCCTTTTTTATTTTATCACGAATGAAATGACCATCTATTTCGATGTGTTTTGTGCGGTCATGAAATATAGGATTTTGGGCAATCTGCATAGCAGATTTGTTATCACTAAAGATGCATACTGGTTGTCCAACTTCAGATCCTAACTCCTTGAATAGTCCCAGCAGCCAAGTAATCTCTGCCACTGCTGCTGCCACACTTCTGTACTCAGCCTTAGCTGAGCTTCTAGAAATTGTGGCTTGTTTCTTAGACTTCCATGAGACCAATGAATCACCAAATTTAATGACAAAACTAGTTACTGAACGTCTGGTATTGGGGCAAGCTACCCAATCAACATCACACCAATATGTGAGAGTTTGAGTTGAATCTGCCTTTAATAAAATTCCTTGTCCGGGGCCTGTTTCAAAGACCTCACTACCCTTATAGCAGCATTCCAGTTTGATACCTTGGGCTGTTGCATAAATTGACTTAAAGTCTGCACAACAAAGCTAATATATGGCCTAGTAGTTGTCACATACAATAGCCTGCCAATGAGCCTTTGATATGCAGTTACATCTCCCAGCAATTCATCACCTTTGACTCCCACTGTTGTATCATATTCATGAGTCATTAACTTCTGATTTACTTCAATAGGAGTAGTAGCTGGTCTTGCACCTCCTAGTCCCATTTCTGATATGAGTTCTAGTATATGATTCAACAAAACACCTTTTGCGGATCTGATCACTTCAATTCCTAGAAAAAACTTTAAGGAACCTAAGTCCTTCACCTTAAATTTCTGATGCATGATAGCCTTGGCTTGATCAATTAAAGCCATACTACTCCCTGTAATCAACAGATCATCTACATATACCAATATTAATACTATGTCTGACCCATGTTTCATAGTGAACAGAGAATAGTCATGGTTACTTTGAACAAATCCAGATGATATAAGAGCCTCAGTAAGTTTGAGATTCCATTGCCTTGAAGCTTGTTTAAGCCCATAAAGAGACTTTTTTAACTGCAGACTTCATTTATGTTTTCCCCTTGTCTTGAGAAACCTTGTGGCAATGACATGTATACTTCTTCATCAAGATCACCTTGAAAGAAAGCATTGTAGACATCCATTTGGAACATTTCCCAACCTTTGGAAGCAGCCAAAGCAATCACAGATCTTACTGGAGAAAAAGTATCATGATAGTCTAGGCCCTCTCTTTGGCTGTAACCTTTAGCTACAAGCCTGGCTTTGAACCTTTCAACACTGCCATCAGCTAAATATTTGATTTTATAAACCCACTTTGATCATACAGCATGTTTACCATCAGGAAGAGACACTACTTCCTAAGTTTTATTAGCTTTAAGAGATTGAATTTCTTTCTGCATGGCATCCATCCACCTAGGATCCTTGGCAACTTCCTTGAAGGTAGCAGGCTCCACCAAGGTAGAAAATTTTGCAAGAAAACTTTAATAAGAATTCGAAATAGCATTATTAGGACATGTAGATTGATAAGGGGTAGGCTGCAGAAGTTTTTGGTTTGTTTGACACATAATCTTGCATCCAGAGAGGTTGTTTCATTGTTCTTACAGACTTCCTTGTATGTACAACTAGACTAGCTGGATTAATTGTATGTGCACCTTCATTTTCAATGTCATCCCCACATGCAGGTGCATCTTGAGGGATATCAAACTCTACAACATCAATACCAGCTGAACTAGATGCATTATCCAAAGGATGCTCAGTTGAATCTGCCTCATTAGGAACCTCTCTTACAGGATTGAAATGAGAATTATCTTCCAACTGAAGATCCTCAAACTGACATGTTCCTCTATAAGTGTCAGGGACATAGTTGTGAACATCTAGGAAGGGAAAAACATGTTCTCTAAAGGAGACATCTCGACTTACAAAGAAGGTCTTATGTAGAATATCAAACAGTAAATACCCCTTTTGAGTTTCAGAAAAGCCCATCAAAATAGCAACCCTTGATCTTTCACAAAATTTGTCTCCCCTAGCAGTAGTTGTGGCAAAACATAAACAACCAATAACCCTTAAGTGTTGAATAGACATTTTCTTGCCATGAAGTAACTCACATGGAATTTCACCCCCTATAGCAGTGGAAGGCAGTCTATTAATAATATATGCAGCAGCCTGTATGCAAAGGCCCCAGTATTTGATAGGAATATGTGACTAAAATCTCAGTGCTCTAGCTGTATCTAAGATATGCCTATGTTTTCGTTCAACTACACCATTTTGTTGTGGTGTATATACACAGCTGCTTTGATGAATGATGCTAAGGTCCTGGAACAAACCATTTCATTGAGAGTTGAAAAACTATGTACCATTGTCAGTCCGAACCACTTTTACCATACTACCAAATTGATTTTTAACCATAGATAGGAAAATTTTCAAGACCACAATTACTTCAGACTTGAGTTGTAACAAGTAGGTCCATGTATATCGACTATAGTCATCCATAATAGTTAGAAAATATTGCTTGTTATCAAAAGTAGATGTCTTATAAGGACCCCATAGGTCAATGTGGACAAGAGAAAAAGATACATCAGCTCTTGAATTACTATGTGGAAACACTAGTCTAGATTGTTTGGCTAATGGGCAGACACAACACTTATTTTGCAGAAAACTAGTGTCTGCATTAGAAAGAAAACCTATCTTCTTCATGGTAGATGATGAAGTGTGTCATAACCTTCTATGCCACAGGTCAACTTCATCTTTATTCTTTGATGTTGCAACAACATGTATGCTTCTATGATTAGTATGACTCTGACTCCTTAATTGAGAATGTATAATCCATGCCTCATTCTACCAGTCCCCTTGACCCTGCCACTTGAGAGATCCTGAAAACACACATGATCAGGAAAGAAAGTAACAACACAATGTAGCTCTTTAGTCAGTTTATCTATTGACAATAGATTGAATTTGAAGTCTGGAACATGTAATACATCCCCCACAGTATCATTATCAAATAATTTTAGGCTACCAATGTGTGTATATCTGATTTATGCCCCGTAGGAAGTTGTACTTTATCTCCTAGTTTACTTACATTCCTCTAGCCTTTTTATGTCAGCTGTAACGTGGTGTGTTGCTCCTGAATCCACAATCCATTCACCTACAGCTATATTCGACATAAGGCACGCAGTCATACCTATCATGTTACCATTATAGCATCCTTGAGACTGTTGAGCATTGTTGTTGTTGGCATCATTGTTTAGCAGTCCAAGGAGTTGTTTGTATTGTTCCTCATTAAATGAAACTCCTCTTTCTCCAAGCTCATTAGTTGACTCTTCTATAGATCCTGCTGTTGGATAAGAACATTCACTACCAGTTATATTATTAACTACAGTATTACCTTTCCTCTTGTCCATTCCATCATTTGGATAGTCAATTATCTTCCAGCAATGTTCCTTTGTGTGTCCATTCTTTTTACACCAATCACACACTAACAAAGGCTTCTTTCCTTTGTAAGGTTGTCCTCTTCCAACAGCACCTTGATAGGGTTGTCCTCTACCAGTTGTTCCTTGATAAGTATGACCTCTTCCACTGCCAAAGTTCATTGCCAAAGGATCTAGCTGATTCTGATTTGTAGAGTTAGCAACAATGAATTGATCACTTTCTACCTCAATTATCATCGCATACGCCTGATTCACTGAAGGAGCAACAGTTTTAAGTAGAATTTTCCATCTGGTGTGGTCTTAGGAATCATTCAAACCAGCTAAAAATTGCAACAACCTCTGCTCCTGAAGATGTTCCACATAATCCTTCGATTTTTCACAACTACAACTTGGCACTGGTACAATCATATCATATTCATCCCACAACTCTTTCAACCTTGAATGATACATGGAAACAGAGTTCGTACCTTGAGATGTTGTTGCGATTTCTTTGTGCAACTGAAAAGTCCTCATACGATTCACGTTGTTGAATCTCTCCTTAAAGTCCTCCCACACTGCATGTGCATTCGATCCATACACGATTCCATTCAGCAAATGTTTGGAGACTGAATTCATGATCCATGAATGTACAATTGCATCACACTTGTCCCATAGATTCCTTAATTCACTCCTTTGTACTTCCCTTTTACAAACTCCATTCACGAACCCTAATTTTCCTTTTTCGAGCAACGCAATTTTCCTAGATCTGCTCCACAAATCAATAATTTTCTACTCCAATTAGCTGAGTAGGAACTAAGATTGTACCTGGAGTATACACTTGCAGGTACAGAACATGATTGTGATTAATTCCTGCCATTGGTGACTGTGTACTTGAATCTCCTTCAACCATGATTAACTCTCAATCTGTAAGATCTAGCTATTTCGTAGAAACTTTTAGAGATTTTTGGTGCAAAGCACCATCTCTGATACCATGTTGATTTTAGATCATTGAGAGAACAGAGAAGAAAAGAGAAGATAAACGATTTCTATTGAATTGAAAATATTTTGTCACACATTACACATGCACTGATGGCCTTATTTATACATTGTTTTAGCATCTAACTGACTCTAACAACTTGATGATAGCACAGCACCAGCTCAGCAACTTATCTAACTAACTTCTACTACTTAGCAATTGCATTACATGTTTCAACACACCCCTCCTGAAGAAGTAAGTACAAACATTGGCAAACCCTAACAACATAGTTCCCGAGATTCCATTAGAAATCATCAGTGAAGAAGAAATGGGCGATAATAGAAGTTGCCTTTGTAGCCACGGATCTCTGGTTACGTCATCGTTACGTGATTCTTCATCGCCGGTGCATTTCCAGAACAACGTTGGGTCGATTACTCTGATAGAGTTTATCGAGTTGTTCTTCGCAAAGTGATTCATTAGTGGTTGATTTAGAAGATTCTGGAAGGTTAATGAGTAGTCAGAAGAGGAATAGAGTTGTACTTCATTGTTGAGTCGGTATCGGAGGAAAAGAGGATTGGTTGTTACTGATATTACTGCTACAGTATGAATTTTGAAACTTTATACTCCCTATGTACCCATTTATGTGACATTTTTTTTGTGATTCTGTAAAATTGCAACTTATAATACTTTTGTAGTAGATCTAATCCAATTTAGCTTCAAATGTTAGTTAAATTGACTCTCAAGAGAAAGTGAAAACTTAAAGTGCCACATAAATTTGTCATAGGGGAAGTACAATTTGGTGTGGTTATGTTTACAAGTTGGTGTGTTTTGATGTTGTAGTTTGAAAAGCTGTGGTTTCCTGATGTTCCATTGTTTGAATGTTTAGAGGAATTTTGAATTGCATGTTGAATTGTTGCTTTGAACATGAGGGCTTATTATCATCAAATTTCCTATTTTATATTACTTTATTTGACTGATTATATTGTTTAAGATATTAATTTGACTTCCTTACTTAGAGTGGTATAGTGGACGAAAAACTTGAAGTAAAAGTGTGAAAGTTAATTTGATTGGGCTCAACTATTGAATAGCTTAATGAACTTGAATTATTGAAGTTGTGAATTATCTAGTCATCTTGGCACAAATAGATATGGTTGGACATGTTATTTGAATTGTTTCACAGACAGACTTGAGTATTGAGATGGAGCGGGCTAAAGTAAGATTACTCATCTGATTTTTTATTAAGTTCTAGTATGTAGTATGATGTTTAGTGCAAAATATGTATTTCATTATAGAATCGTGTGACATATTGTGTGAGGCTGCAAGATTTTGAATCTAGATCAGACTAATGGCGTATTATACTTCTAGCTGGTTCATTGTGCATCTACTGCAGTGAAAAGGGGATTTTGTAACATGTCCAGAATATGTTGTTGAATCGATTGACCATGTAGAAGAAATAAAAATGATGTTCTCTCTAACAACTTAAGTTTTTAGATAGGATGGTCACATAATTCACCCAGTATTAAAGTAGGAAGAGGTCTGGATTTGAGTCTAACCATCACCCATTATCAAAAGGAATTTCCAGGTGCTTCCCACAAAAAAGAAAATTAGGCCTACACGTGATAGGGCATGTTGAACACATAATTAAGTAAATGAAAGTGGTGTTTTTCTAACAACCTAAATCTTTTTAGATGAGATGGTTACACAATTCAACATACCATATGTCTCAATTTCAGTATTTCTCAGTAACAATCTGATTTTGTTGTTCTTTCGGTCACAGGAAGCATATTAGTGTTGTTGAGCATTGACCAATATGAGTTTCTGGACTTCCTCGAAATCTTGAACTTGTAGTTTTAATTTATTTTATTTGGTTTCTCTTCAATACCCTCTCATTGAGGATAAAATGTTACCCTACATAGATATAGTACTAGGGATAGAACTATTCTATATATTTTATTTGAGAGTTTGGCTAGTTAATGGAAGTACTCGCTTGAGCCTTTCTAATGTAAATGTTCCTTTTTATCATATTCTTGTGTTTTGCATTTGTTTTGTGTATATTTGCAAGCCATTGTACGAGGAGAAAGTTCCCCTAAAATATGATTTTACTGATTGTTTATCCTCATAATCGCAAGTTGCCTTCAGGAATGGTGTAAAAAAAAGATGGAGTATACTCTTCTTTGTGGCAAACCAGAAAACACCAAAGCTATGAAAGTTGGTAGCAGTCGTCATGAAGCACTCGAAGAAGAGGTATTCCCTAAAAAGAGTTTAGTCATCCATTTATTTTATATTTTAACTATCTCAGTTCGAGTGATTGAGGCAGAAGTAATTTGACAGGACATATATTTCGTATTGTTCTGTATGTCCGTTTGAAAGGAGATGAAGAGATAATATCAAGACTCATGCCAAATTCCAAAATGTTTCTATATGTTTAAACATTTCCATTTTCAAAGTGATTCTTTGAATGTGTGTAGGTGATCAAAAAGGTAAAAGTTCGTGTTGACTCAACTGAAGATGTATGGGCATTAAAGTTCTTTAATTTCATAGTTGGTACCAATCAATTGTTATTTGATGGATTGACACGTGAATTGCCCTTGTAAGTCTATTTTTCATATTTTGATTGCTCGTAATAATTCTTTAATATTCCTAATAGTAAGTTAGTTGATAACAATTGTAGTTAATGAGCTTATTTACTGTGTTTCTGTAAAACTTTTTTGTTAATCAAACAGAGGTGTTTGCATATTTAAGTGTCATGTACAAACTTTATGACCCAATAATGAAACACCTTGACCCTTTAATCTCAATTAAGAGGATGGTGGAGGTGTAAGAGTCACCACCATTTGATTCACTACTATAACTTTTCATCAACTTAAAACTTTTGATCTACCAACTAGATTAGTTTGGCTTTGTTGCAGGACCCAAAATAGAAAAATAAGTGTCTCATGTCTAACAACTTGAACTTTAGCAATCACGCAATAAAACATACTATCAGATTAAATGAAGGTTTTCAAGTCTCATTGTTATCTATTTATTAAAAATATTTTTCACGTGTTTGGGGAAAGAAAAAGAATCAAGTCTACACGTTGGGACGCATGATTGCAGGTTAAGCAAAACAAATGTGTGTTCTTTTCCAGTTGTTTTCCTGTAAAGTACATATATGTCCCCACTCATAAACACCTATTGACACTTGCGCTTGTGCATATAAGGCATTACTACATGTCCATCCAAAGTTGCTTGTGATTGAATGCATATCCTCTCACTAATCCACCTCAATCTTTACTTTTGCACATGGTAGATAGAGTTTCCTTCTTAACAAGATCACTGATTCCTGCAAAGTAGAAAGAATTTATGAAATATTTTTTTATGATTTGCCTCCTCATTAGCTGCTGAGCTAGTTCATTTGGTTCATCAGAGTAGGTTTGGGTGAAGGTATATGGATGGTGGGAGTTATTGATGAGATACGAATGCCGGAAGAACAAAGTGATGCATATCCAATATTAGTTGACATAAAAACACGAGTGCAATCTATCCTTCCTCGTGAACCACAACGGAGAAATGGAAGGTATAGTTTTGCACTGAATATTGAACAGTAAAGAAACTTTCACATGGTGCATCTCTGAGATGAAGAGAGATGCATCATATCTAAATTTCTTTACTATTATAAATATATTTACAAGTACAAAATCTAATGAATTGATGTCTTTGGATGGTAGGCTTCAGCTAATGTGCTACAAGCATTTGTGGGACAGCTTGGTGGCTGATGACTTTGCTCCGGCCAGTTCTTTGAGTTCTTCTCTCTGAATCCTAATCACATTTTATCTGCACAAGTTAGAGAAAGTATTGTTGTAATTATAGAAGGGCACCCCCTTAACTTCATCACCCCATAGCTTAGAAGTATATCAATATGATGAACATCAAATTTACAAGAATATGCAATAGCAAATAATAATTTTATCGTATGGAGCGGGGGAATGGGGAGTCGAGGTGTGGTGCTCGAGGGATGGAGGTTCTCGAGGCAAGGTGCCTCGGGGGCTGGGTCCATGAGGTGTCGTCCCTCGGGGGCTGGGGGTCCTCGAGGCGGGGTGCCTCGGGGATGGAAGAGTGGGGTCCTCAAGGAGGGATGCCTCGGGGGTAGGGGATCCTCGAGGGGGAGAGGGGTCAACGGGCGGGGTGCCTCGGGGTATGG
>NW_006239066.1:485892-536469 GCF_000226075.1 Solanum tuberosum
TCACGGGCCGGGGGGTTGTCCTCGCGGCGAGCGGGATGCCTCAATGCCGAAGGGGTCCTCGAGGCGGAGGGCCTCAGGGCCGGCGGTGGGGCAGGGTCCTCAAGGTGAGGTGCATCGGGGGTCGGGGGGTCATGGAAGGGTGCTCGAGGTTGGGTGCCTCAGGGGCGGGAAGTGGGGGTCCTCGAGGCGCGGTTCACGTATACTCACACTATTTTTTAACGCCCATTTTTGCATTTACAAGGCCTATTTTAAGAATTTCCCAAATTCCCTTATTTTTTGTATGTATTAGCCATGGATTATGTGGCTAGAGAAGCCAAAAAAAAATTCTCAAAATTTTTTATGAGGACTTCCGTAATGAGATGGGGAACCTTCTACTCTCACACCATTTTTAACGTCATTTCCGCATTTACGCCCCTTTTTAAAAATTGCTCAAATTTCCCCATTTTTCGTGGTTCTAATGCTCGGAGCATCCAATTTTTTTCTCAAAAAACTTTATGAGGACCTCCGTAATGAGTTCAGGAACCTTCATGTATATGCTCACACCATTATTTAATGCCCATTTCCATATTTATAAAAAAAAATTAGGAATAACCCAAATTTCCCATTTTTCGTGGCGCCCGAAGCACCTAAATTATTTTTTCCCAAAACACTTTATGACCTCCGTAATTAGTTGGGGAACCTTCACGTATATTAAAATTATTTTTAACGCTCATTTCCGCATTTACAACCGCCTTTTTAATAATCGCCCAAATTCCCCAATTTTCCATGCACATAAGCCTAGAATCTGGCGCCCAAAGCACCCAAAAAAAATTTCTCGAAAGCTTTATGAGGACCACCGTAATGAGTTACGGGACCTTCATGTATAGTCACATACTTTTTTAACGCCTATTTTCCGCAATTACAAGCCCTATTTGAAGAATCGTCCAAATACCCCAATTTTTCGTGTGTCCAAAGAACTAGCACCAGGAGAGCCCAAAAAAAAATTCGCAAAAAAATTTATGAGGACTTTCGTAATGAGTTTGGGATCCTTCATGTATACTCACACCATTTTTTAACGCTCATTTCCTTATTTACAAGCCCTTGTTTTTAGGAATAGCCCAAATTTTTCCAAATTTTTCGTGTATTAATTAAATTAGCCCATGGATCTGACGCCCGAATCACCCAAAATTTATTTTTTTTAAAAACTTTATGAGTCCCTTCGTAATGAGTTGGGGATCCTTCACATACACTCACACCATTTTAACGTCCATTTCCGCATTTACGAGCCTTTTTTTAAGAATTTCCCAAATTCATCAATTTTTCGTGTGTATTAGCCCATACATCTGGCGCCTAGTGATCCAAAAAACAATTCTCAAAAAACTTTATAAGATCCTCTGTAATGAGTTGGGAAACCTTCACGTATACTCAAACCATTTTCTTAACGTCATTTCCGCATTTACAAGCCCTATTTTAAGAATCGTTCAAATTCCTTGATTTTTCGTGTGCTAAGCCCATGAATCTAGCGCCCGTAGAACCCAAAATTATTTTCTCAAAAAACTTTATGAGGACTTTTGTTATGAGTAGGGGAACCTTCACGTATACTCACACTATTTTTTAATGACCATTTCCGCATTTACAAGGCCTTTTTAAAGAATTTTCCAAATTCTCTTATTTTTCGTGTGTATTAGTCCATTGATTTGGTGCTCGGAGCACCCAATTTTTTTTTCAAAATACTTTATGAGGATCTCCGTAATAAGTTTAGGGAACCTTCACGTATACTCACACAATTTTTTGAATGCCATTTTCGCATTTACTAGCCCTTTTTTAAGAATCGACCAAATTCCCCCGTATTTCGTGTGTATTAGCCCTTTGATATGGCGCCCAAATAACCCAAAACAAATTTCTCAAATTTTTTTTTGAGGATCTCCGTAATGAGTTCTAGAACTTTAATGTATAGGCACACCAATTTTTTTAACGCCCATTTCCGCATTTTCAAGCCCCTTTTTTTTAGAAATCGCCCAAATTCCTCGATCTTTCGTGTGTTAGCCAATGGATCTGGCGCCTAGAGCACCCAAATTTTTTTTCAAAAAACTTTAGGAAGCCCTCCGTAATGAGTTGGGGAACCTTCACGTACCGTCACACTAGTTTTTTAACGCCCATTTCTGCATTTGCAAGCCTTTTTTAAGAATCATCCAAAAACTTTATGAGTACCTCCATAATGTATTGGGGAACCTTCACATATACTCACACCATTTTTAATGTCATTTCCGTATTTACAAGCCCATTTTAAGAATCGCCCAAATTTCCTGATTTTTCGTGTGTTTAACTGATGGATCTTGCACCCCGGAGCATCCAAAAAGTTATTTACTCAAAAACCTTTATGATGACCTCCGTAATTAGTTGGGGAACTTTCAGGTATACTCACACCATTTTTTAACGTCCATTTCCGCATTTACAAGTCTTTGTTTAAGAATCGCCCAAATTTCCTGATTTTTCGTGTGTTTAACTGATGGATCTTGCACCCGGAGCATCCAAAAAGTTATTTCTCAAAAACCTTTATGATGACCTCCGTAATTAGTTGGGGAACTTTCAGGTATACTCACACCATTTTTTAACGTCCATTTCCGCATTTACAAGTCTTTGTTTAAGAATCGCCCAAATTCTCCAATTTATCGTGTGTATTAGCCCATGAATCTGGTGCCTGTAGCACCAAAAAAATTTCAACCCCTTTTTTTTGGAATCTCCCAAATTTCCTGATTTTTCGTGTGTATTAGCCGATGGTGTGACGCCCGGAGAATCCAAAATTGTTTTTTCCAAAAACTAATTATGAGGACCTCCGTAATGAGTTGGGGAACTTTCACTATACTCACACCATTTTAGTACGCCCATTTCCTTATTTACATGCCTATTTTTAAGAGTCGCCCAAATTCCCTGATTCTTCGTGTGTATTTTTAGTCCATGGATCTGGCGCTCGAAGTACCACAAATTTTTTTCTTAAAAAACTTTATATGGACCTTCGTAATGTCTTGGGGAACCTTCATGTATACTCACACCATTTTTTTAATGCTCATTTTCGCATTTACATGCTTTTTTAAAAAATCTACCAAATTTCCTAATTTTTCTTCTGTATTAGCCCGTGGATTTGGCGCCCGGTGCACCTAATTTTTTTTTCTCAAAAACTTTATAAGGACCTCCGTAATGAGTTGGGAAACTTTCACGTATACACACACCATTTTTAATGCTCATTTCCGCATTAACAAGCCTTTTTTAAGAATCGCCAAAATTCTTCGGTTTTTCGTGTGTATGTTACCATGGATATGGCTCCCGGGGAACCCAAAAAAAAATTCTCAAAAAACTTTATGAGGACCTTTGTAATGAGTTGGAAAATCTTCACGTATACTAACACCATTTTTAACTCTCATTTCCGCATTTATATGCCTTTTATTAAGAACCACCCAAATTATCCCATTTTTTGTGTGTATTAGCCCATGGATCTGACTCCCAGAACACCCAAAAAATTTTCCCAAAAACATTTTAGGGACCTTTGTAATGAGTTGGGAAACCTTTACATACACTCACACCATTTTTTCCCATTTCCGCATTTACAAGCCATTTTTTAAGAATCGCCAAAATTAATAATTTTTCGTGTGTATTAGTCCATGGATCTAGAACCCGAAGAACCGAAAAAAATTCTCAAAAAAATATTACGAGGACCTTTGTAATGAGTTGGGAAACCATTGCGTATACTCGCACCAAATTTTTAACGTCCATTTCCGCATTTACAAGCTCTTTTTTAAGAATCGCTCCAATTCTCCAATTTTTTGTGTGTATTAGCCCATAGATCTGGCGCTGGGAGCACCAAAAATTTTATCGCAAAAAACTTTAAGAAGACCTCCGTAATGAGTTTGGGAACCTTCATGTATACTCACACCATTTTAAGGCCCATTTAGGCATTTACAAGACCCTTTTTAAGAATTTCCCAAATTCTTCAATTTTTTGTGTATTAAATTACCCCATTGATATGGCACCCGGAGCATCCAAAATAATTTCTCAAATAACTTTATGATAACCTCTATAATAAGTTGGGAAACCTTCATATATACTCACACCATTTTTTTAACACTCATTTCTGCATTAACAAGTCATTTTTGAAGAATTGCCCAAATTCTCTAATTTTTCGTATGTATTAGCCCATTAATCTGGTACCCGTAGCACCCAATTTTTTTTCTCAAAAAACTTTATGAGGACTTCTGTAATGAGTTGGAGAACCTTCACGTATAATCACACCATTTTTAATGCTCACTTCCGCATTTACAAGCTCTTATTTAAGAATCGTAGAAATTTCACAATTTTTCGTGTGTATTATCCCATTGATCTGTCGCCCGGAGCACCCAAAATATTTTTGTCAAAAAACTTTATGAGGACCTCCGTAATAAATTTAGGAACCTTCACGTATACTCATACCTTTTTTTAACGCCCAAATTTCCTTATTTTCCGTGTGTAGCCCATGGATTTGGCGCCCTTAGAACCTAAAGTTTTTTTTTGCCAAAATCTCATGAGGACTTCCGTAATGAGTTGGGAATCCTAAACGCATACTCACTCCATTTTTTAAATGCGAATTTCCACATTTACAAGTCTTTTTTAAGAATCGCCAAATTCCCAATTTTTCGTGTGTATTAGCCCATGGATTTGGGGCCTAGAGCACCAAAAATTGTTTTTCTCAAAAAAATTTATGATGACCTCTGTAGTGAGTAGGGGAACATTCACGTATACTCACACCATTTTTTTAATGTCCATTTCCGCATTTACAAGCCTTTTATAAGAATCATCCAAATTTCCTGATTTTTCGTATGCATTAGCCTATGGATCTAGCGCCCAAAGCTCCCACAATTGTTTTCTCAAAAAATTATATGAGGACGTACGTAATGGTTTGGGTAACCTTCATTTATACTCACACCATTTTTTAACGTGTATTTCCGCAAATACAAGCCATTTTTAAAAAATGACCCAAATTTCCTCATTTTTCGTATGTATTAGCCCATGGATCTGGCGCGGACCTCAAGTTTTTTAAGATTCACCCAAATTTTCCATTTTTCATGTGTATGAGCTTATGGATTTGTCGCCCAAAGTACCCAAAATTCTTTATTCAAAAAAATTTATGAGGACCACCGTAATGGGTTAGGGAAGCTTCACGTATTCTCACACAATTTTTTCTGACGTTTATTTCCGCATTTACAAACCCTTTTAAAGAATTGCCCAAATTTCCCCATTTTTCTTGTGTATTAGCCCATAGATCTGACGCCCAGAGCATCTAAAAAAATTTTCTCAAAAAACTTTATAAGGACCTCCGTAATAAGTTGGGGAACCTTCACGTATACTCACACCATTTTTTAACGCTCATTTCCACATTTACATGCCCTTTTTTCAAGAATCGCCCAAATGCACCCATTTTTCGGGTGTATTAGCCCATGGATCTGGGGCCCGGAGCACCTTAAATTTTTTTCTCACTAAACATTATGAGGACCTCCATAATGAGTAGGAGAATGTTCAAGTATACTCACACCATTTTTTAACACCATTTCCACATTTACATGGCCTTTTTTTAGAATCACCCAAATTCCCCGATTTTCGTGTGTATTAGCCCATGAATTTGGTGCCCGGAGCATCCAAAATTTTTTACTCATAAAACTTTTTGATGAACTCCATATTGAGTTGGTGAATCTTTACGTATACTCACACTATTTTTAATGCCTATTTTCGCATTTACAAGCCTTTTTTTAAGAATTGCCCAAATTCCCCCATTTTTCTTGTGTACTAGCCCATGGATCTGGCGACGGAGCACCCAAAAATGATTTATCAAAAATCTTTATGTGAACCTCCATAATGAGTTGGAGAATCTTCACATATACTCACACCATTTTTTTAAAGCTCATTTCCGCATTTACAAGCCCTTTTAAGGAATCACCTATATTTCCCCAATTTTTCATGTGCATTAGCTCATGGATCTGGTGCCCGAAGAACCCAAAATTTTATTTTCCAAAAATTTTTACTAAGACATCCGTAATGATTTTGGGAACCTTCACGTACACTCACACTCACGCCCGTTTTCGCAGTTACAAGCCATTTTTGAAGAATCTCCCAAATTTATCACATTTTTGTAAGTATTAGCCAATGGATCTGGCGCATGGAGAAACCAAAATTTTTGTCTCAAAATTTTTATGAGAACCTCCGTAATGAGTTGGGGAAAATTCACGTATACTCAAACCATATTTAACGTCATTTCTGCATTTACAAGCCCTTTTAAAGAATCTCCCAGATTCTCCGATTTTTCATGTGTTTAGCCCATAGATGTGGCGGTCGGAGCACCTATAACTTTTTTCTCAAAAATATTTATGAGGACATCCGTGATAAGTTGGTGAACCTTCATGTATACTCACACCATTTTTAACGGCATTTCCGCATTAACAAGCCATTTTATAAATTGCCCAAATTTTATGATATTTAGTATGTATCGACCCATGGATCTGATGCCTGTAGCACCAATATTTTTAAAGCCTTTTTTAAGAATCACTCAAATTCCCCGATTTTTCTTGTATATTAGCCTATGGATCTAGCGCCTAGAGAAACCAAGATTGTTTTTTCTCAAAAACATTATGAGTACCTCCGTAATGAGTTGGGGAACCTTCACGTATACTCCCACTATTTTTTAACGACATTTCCGCATTTACAAGCATTTTTTTAAGAATCACCCAAATTTCCCTATTTTTC
Source organism: Solanum tuberosum (assembly GCF_000226075.1). Classification (NCBI taxonomy): domain Eukaryota; kingdom Viridiplantae; phylum Streptophyta; class Magnoliopsida; order Solanales; family Solanaceae; genus Solanum; species Solanum tuberosum. The sequence goes on from NW_006239066.1 coordinate 492,640, forward strand.
ATGTGTTTAGCCAATGGATCTAGCGTCCGAAGCATCCAGGACTTCCGTAATGAGTTGGGGAACCTTCACGTATACTCCCACTATTTTTTAACGACATTTCCGCATTTACAAGCATTTTTTTAAGAATCACCCAAATTTCCCTATTTTTCATGTGTTTAGCCAATGGATCTAGCGTCCGAAGCATCCAAAACTTTTTCTCAAAAAACTTTATGCGGAACTCCATAATGAGTTAGGAACTTTCACATGTACTCACACCATTTTTAAGGCCCATTTAGGCATTTACAAAGCCTTTTTTAAGAATCGCCCAAATTTCACATTTTTCGTGTATATTATTACCCCATTGATCTGGCATCCGGAGCACCCAAAATAATTTTCTCAAATAAATTTATGAGGACCTCCATAACGAGTTAAGGAACCTTCTCGTATACTCACACTATTTTTTTAACACCCATTTCCGCTTTAAAAAGTCATTTTTAAAAATCGCTCAAATTTGATCAATTTTCATTGGTATTAGCCCATGAATCTGGTGCCCGTATAACCCAAATTTTTTTTCTCAAAAAACTTTATGAGAACCTCTGTAATGAATTGGAGAACCTTCACATATACTCATACCATTTTTTAAGGCTCATTTCCACATTTACAAGCTCTTTTTTAAAAATCGTCCAAATTTCCTGATTTTTCATGTGTATTAACCCATAGATTTGTCGCCCAGAGCACCCAATTTTTTTTCTCAAAACACTTTATAAGGACCTCTGTAATGAGTTTAGGAACCTTTATGTATACTAACACCTTTTTTTAACGCTCATTTTCATATTTACAAGCCCTTTTTAAAAATCACGCAATCCCGTACTTTCCATATGTAGCCCATGGATCTGGCGCCCTTAGAACCCTAAGTTTTTTTCTCAAAAACCTTATGAGGACTTCCTCAATGAGTTGGTAAGCATTCAAGTATACTCATACCATTTTGTAATGCTCATTTCCACATTTACAAGTCTTTTTTTTAAGAATCGCTCAAATTCTCAGTTTTTTGTGTATTAGCCCATAGATTTGGGGCCCAGAGGACCCAAAAAAAATTTCTCAAAAAACTTTATGATGACCTCTATAATGAGTAGGGGAATCTTCACGTATACTCACACCATTTTTTTAACGCCCATTTCCGCATTTACAAGCCTTTTTTTAGAAATCACCAAAATTCCTCGATTTTTCATGTGTATTAGCCCATGGATCTGGCACCCAAATGCACCAACAATTTTGTTCTCAAAAACCTATATGAGCACTTCCATAATGAGTTTGGTAACTTTCACGTATACTCACACCATTTTTAACTCCCATTTACGCATTTACAAGCCATTTTTTAAGAATCGCCCAAATTCCTCCATTTTTCGTGTGTATTAGCCCATTTATCCTACGCCCAAAGAACCCAAATTTTTTTTCACAAAAAACATTATAAGGACCGATGTAATGAGTTAGAGAACCTTCACGTATACTTACATCATTTTTTAACACCCATTTCTGCATTTAGAAGCCTTTTTTTAAGAGTCGCCCAAATCCACCCATTTTTCGTGTTTATTAGCCCATTGATCTGGCGCCTGGAGCACCCAAATAAATTTTCTCAAAAACATTATGAGTACTTCCGTAATGAGTTGGGAAACCTTCAAATATACTCATACCATTTTTCTAACACTCAATTCCGCATTTACAAGCCCTTTTTTAAGATTCGTCAAAATTCTCAGATTTTTGTGTGTAATAATAGCCAATGGATATGGCCCCCGAAGAACCCAATTTTTTTTCTAAAAACACTTTATGACGATCTACATAATGAGTTGGGAACCTTCACGTATACTCACACCATTTTTCTCCCATTTCCGCATTAACAAACTCTTTTATAAGAATAGCCAAATTCCAAATTTTTCGTATGTATTAGCCCAATGATCTAGCGCCCGGAGCACCCAAAAGTGTTTTTCTCAAAAAACTTTATGAGAACCTCCGTAATGAGTTGGGTAACCTACACGTATAGTCACACCATTTTAAGCCCATTTAGGCATTTACAAGCCCTATTTTAAGAATTTCCCAAATTATTCAATTTTTCGTGTACATTAACCCATTGATTTAGCACCCGGAGCAATCAAATTATTTTCTTAAATTACATTATGAGGACCTCCGTAATGAGTTGGGAAACCTTCACGTATACTCACACCCTTGTTATAGCCTATTTCCGCATTTACAAACCCTTTTTTAAGAATCATCCAAATTCCCCAATTTTTCGCGTGTATGAGCCAATGGATCTGGCTCCCGTAGCACCGAAAAGTTTTCTCAAAAATCTTTTTGAGGACCTCTGTAATGAGTTAAGGAACTTTCACATATAATCACACCATTTTTTTAACGCTCATTTATGTATTTACAAGCCATTTTTAAGAATCGCCCAAATTTCCCATTTTTCGTGTGTAATGACCATGGATTTGGCGCCCGGAGCACCAGAATTTTTTTCTCAAATATTTTTATGAGGACCTACGTAATGAGTTGGGGAACCTTCACGTCTACTCACACCATTTTTTAACGCTCATTTCTACATTTAGAAGCCATATTTTAAGAATCACTCAAATTCCTCCATTTTTCATATGTTATCCTATGTATTTGGCACTTGGAGAACCCAAAAAGATTTCTCAAAAAACTTTATGAGGACCTCTGTAATGAGTTGGGGAACTTTCACATATAATCACATCATTTTTTAATGCTCATTTACGTATTTACAGGCCAATTTTAAGAATAGCCCAAATTCCCCCATTTTTCGTGTATATTAGCCCATTGATCTGGCGCCTGGAACACCAGAATTTTTTCTTAATTAACTTTCTGAGGACCTCAAGTTTTTTAAGATTCACCCAAATTTTCCATTTTTCATGTGTATGAGCTTATGGATTTGGGGCCTAGAGTAACCAAAATTCTTTATTCAAAAAACTTTATGAGGAACACCGTAATGAGTTGGGGAAGTTTCACGTATACTCACACAATTTTTTCTAATGTTCATTTCCGCATTTACAAACCCTTTTAAAGAATTGCCCAAATTTCCCCGTTTTTCTTGTGTATTATCCCATAGATCTGGTGTCCAAGGCACCCAAAATTTTTATCTTAGAACATTTTATAAAGACCTCTGTAATAAGTTGGGAAACCTTCACGTATACTCACACCATTTTTTTTAACGCTCATTTACGCATTTACATGCCCTTTTTTAAGAATCGCCCAAATGCACCCATTTTTTGGGTGTATTAGCCCCTGGATCTAGCTCCCGGACCACCTTAAATATTTTTCTCAATAAATATTATGAGGACCTACATAATGAGTAAGGGAATGTTCAAGTATACTCACACCATTTTTTTAATGCCATTTTCACATTTACATGACTTCTTTTAAGAATCGCCCAAATTCTCTGATTTTCGTGTGTATTAGCTCATGAATTTGGTGCCCGGACCATCCAAAATTTTTTACTCATAAAACTTTATGATGAACTCCATAATGAGTTGGGGAACCTTCATGTATACTCGCACTATTTTTAATGCCTATTTCCGCATTTACAAGCCTTTTTTTAAGAATCGCCCAAATTCCCCCCATTTTTCTTCTGTACTATCCCATGGATCTGGCAACGGAGCACCCAAAAATGTTTTATCAAAAACCTTTATGTGAACCTCCATAATGAGTTGGAGAATCTTCATGTATACTCACATCATTTTTTTAACGCTCATTTCCGCATTTACAAAACCTTTTTTAAGAATCATCCAAATTCCATAATTTTTCGCGTGTATGAGCCAATGGATCTGGCTCCCGTAGTACCGAATTTTTTTCTCAAAAATCTTTATGAAGACTTCTGTAATGAGTTAGGGAACTTTCACATATAATCACACTATTTTTTTAACGCTCATTTATGTATTTACATGCCATTTTTAAGAATCGCCCAAATTCCCCAATTTTTCGCGTGTATGAGCCAATGGATTTGGCTCTCGAAGCATCGAAAAGTTTTCTCAAAAATCTTTATGAGGAACTCCGTAATGAGTTAAGGAACCTTCACATACACTCACACCAATTTTTTAACGCCCGTTTCTACATTTATAAGACTTTTTTTAAGAATTACCAAAATTCCCATTTTTCGTGAGTAATAGCTCATGGATTTGGCACCTGGAGCATCCAAAACAATTTCTCAAAAAACTTTATGAGGAACTCTGTAATGAGTTGGGGAACTTTCACATATAATCACACCATTTTTTAACGCCCATTTACCTATTTACAAGCCATTTTTCAGAATCGCCCAAATTCATCACATTTTTGTAAGTATTAGCCAATGGATCATGCGCATGGAGAAACCAAATTTTTTGTCTCAAAAAAATATATGAGGACTTCCGTAATGAATTGGGGAAAATTCACGTATACTCACACCATTTTTCTAACACTCAATTCCGCATTTACAAGCCCTCTTTTAAGAATCGTCAAAATTCCCAGATTTTTGTGTGTAATAATAGCCAATGGATATGGCGCCCAAAGAACCTAAATATTTTTTCTAAAAACACTTTATGACGACCTACATATTAAGTTGGGGAACATTCGCGTATACTCACACCATTTCTAGCCAATTTCCGCATTAACAAACTCTTTTATAAGAATAGCCCAAATTCCAAATTTTTCGTATGTATTAGCCCAAGGATCTAGCGCCCGGAGGAACCCAAAAATGTTTTTCTCAACAAACTTTCTGAGAACCTCCGTAATGAGTAGGGTAACCTACACGTATACTCACACCATTTTAAGCCCATTTAGGCATTTACAAGCCATTTTTTAAGAATTTCCCAAATTCTTCCATTTTTTGTGTACATTACCCCATTGACTTGGCACCCGGAGCACTCAAATTATTTTCCAAAATTACTTTATGAGGACCTCCGTAATGAGTTGGGGAACATTCACGTATACTCACATCCTTTTTTTAGCCTATTTCCGCATTTACAAACCTTTTTTAAGAATCATCCAAATTCTCCAATTTTTCGCGTGTATGAGCCAATGGATTTGGCTCCCGTAGCACCGAAAATTTTCTAAAAAATCTGTATGAGGAACTCCGTAATGAGTTAAGGAACCTCCACATACACTCACACCAATTTTTTAACGCCCGTTTCTGCATTTATAAGTCTTTTTTTAAGAATTACCAAAATTTTCCATTTTTCGTGTGTAATAGCCCATGGATTTGGCACCTGGAGCACCCAAAACAATTTCTCAAAAAACTTTATGAAGACATCTGTAATGAGTTGGGAACTTTCACATATAATCACACAATTTTTTAATGCCCATTTACGTATTTACAAGCCATTTTTAAGAATCGCCCAAATTCCCCCATTTTTCGTGTGTAATGACCACAGATCTGGCTCCCGGAGCACCAGAATTTTTTTCTCAAATATTTTTATGAGAACCTACGTAATGAGTTGGGGAACCTTCACGTATACTCACACCAATTTTAACGCCCATTTCCACATATAGAAGCCATATTTTAAGAATCACCCAAATTCCTCCATTTTTCATGTGTAATAAATAGCCCATGGATTTGGCACCTGGAGCACCCAAAAGAAATTCTCAAAAATCTTTATGAGGACCTCTGTAATGAGTTGGGGAACTTTCACGTATAATCACATCATTTTTTAACGCTCATTTACGTATTTACAAATCATTTTTAAGAATCGCTCAAATTTCCCCATTTTTTATGTGTAATACCTATGGATCTGGCGCCCGGAGCACCAGAATTTTTTTTGAATTAAATTTCTGAGGACCTGAAGTTTTTTAAGATTCACCCAAATTTTCCATTTTTCATATGTATGTACTTATGGATTTGGTGCCTAGAGTACCCAAAATTCTTTATTCAAAAATTTTTATGAGGACCTCTGTAATGAGTTGGGTATCTTCAAGTATACTCACACCATTTTTAAAGGACATCTCCGCATTTACAAGCCCTTTTTTATTAATCGCCTAAATTTTCCAATTTTTCGTGTGTATTAGCCAATGGATCTGGTGCCCGGAGCACCTTAATTTTTTTTGCTCAAAATCCATTATGAAGACATCCACAATGAGTAGGAAAATTTTCACGTATACTCACACCATTTATTTAACGCACATTTCCGCATTTGTAAAACCTTTTTTAAGAATCCGCCAAATTCCCTGATTTTTCGTCTGTATTAGCCGATGAATTTGGCGCACAGGGCCCTCAAAATTTTGTATATAAAAAACCTTTATGAGAAACTCCGTAATGAGTAAGAGAACCTTAACGTACACTCACACCATTTTTTTAACGCTCATTTTCGCATTTAGAAGCAATTTTTTAAGACTCACCCCAATTCCCCCATTTTTGGTGTGTTAAAGCCCATGGACCATGCGTCCGAAGCACCCAAATTGTTTTTTCTCAAAAGATTTTTTGAGGACCTCTGTAATGAGTTGAGGAACCTTCATGTATACTTACACAATTTTTTTAACGACCATTTCCGTATTTAGAAGCCTTTTTTTAAGAGTCGCCCAAATTATCTCATTTTTCGTGTGTATTAGCTCATGGATCTGGCGCTCTGAGTACCCAAATATTTTTTTCTCAAAAACTTTATGAGTACCTCCATAATGATTTGGGAAACCTTCAAATATACTCACACCATTTTTCTAACGCCCAATTCCGCATTTACAAGCCATTTTTTAAGAATCGTCAAAATTCTCAGATTTTTTTGTGTGTAATAGCCCATGGATATGGCACCAGAAGAACCTAATTTTTTTCTAAAAAAAACTTATGACGACCTACATAATGAATTGGGAAACCTTCATGTATACTCACATCATTTTTAGTCCATTTTCGCATTTACAAACTCTTTTATGAGAATCACCCAAATTCCCCATTTTTCATTTGTATTAGCCCAAAGATCTGGCGCCCGAAGCACCCAAAAAAATTTGCTCAAAAATCTTTTTGAGAACCTCCGTAATGAGTTGGGAACCTAAACGTATACTCACACCATTTTTAAGGCCCATTAGGCATTTAAAAACCCATTTTAAAGAATTTCCCAAATTCCCTCATTTTTCGTGTACATTACCCCATTGATTTGACACCCAGAGCACTCAAATTTATTTCTCAAATAACTTTATGAGGACCTTCGTAATGAGTTGGGAAACATTTACGTATACTCATACCATTCTTTTAGCCCATTTCCGCATTTACAAACCCTTTCTTTAAAAATCAGCCAAATTCCCTGATTTTTCGTGTGTATTAGCCAATGGATCTGGCACCCGGAGCACCCAATATTTTTTTTCTCAAAAACTTTATGAGGACCTCCGTAATGAGTTCGGGAACCTCCACGTACACTGATATCAAATTTTTAACGCCCATTTCTGCATTTATAAGCCTTTTTTTAAGAATCACCCTTCCCTATTTTTCATTTGTATTAGCCTATTGATTTGGCACCTGGAGCACCCAAAATTTTACTCTCAAAAAACTCTATGAGGACCTCTGTAATGAGTTGTAGAACTTTCACGTATAGTCACACCATTTTTTTAACGTCCATTTCCGTGTTTACAAGCAATTTTTTAAGAATCACCCAAATTCCACATTTATCCTGTGTATTAGCCGATGGATCTAGCGCCCGGAGTACCTAATTTTTTTTCTCAAAAAACTTTATGAGGACCTACATAATAAGTTATGGAACCTTCACGTATGCTCACACCATTTTTTTAACGCTCATTTCCTCATTTAAAAGCTATTTTTTAAGAATCACCCAAATTCCTCCATATTTCATGTGTATTAGCCCATTAATTTGGCGCCTGGAGTACCCAAAATTATTTAATAAAAAATACTTATGAGGACACTCGTAATGGGAACCTTTACGTATATTTTCACCAGTTTTAACGCCCATTTTTGAATTTACAAGCATTTTTTTACGAATCTCCCAAATTTTCTCATTTTTTGTGTGTTAATCCATGAATCTAGCACCTAGAGCATCCAAAAAGAATTTCTCAAAATAATTTATGAGGACCTCTGTAATGAGTTGGGGTACCTTCACGTATACGCACACCTTTTTTTAACGCCTATTTCCGCATTTACAAGCCTTTTTTTAAGAATCGCCTAAATTTCCCAATTTTTCGTGTGTATTAGCCCATGGATCTGGTGCTCGGAGCACCTTAGATTTTATTTTCAAAAAATATTATGAGGACCTCCGTAATGAGTTGGAAATTTTCACGTATACTCACACCATTTATTTAAAGCTCATTTCCGCATTTGCAAGGCCTTTTTTAAGAATCAGAAAAATTTCCCGATTTTCCATGTGTATTAGCAATGAATTTGGTGCACGGAGCACCTAAAATTTTGTTTCACAAAAAACTTTATGAGAACCTCTGTAATGAGTTAGATAACATTTACGTACAGTCACACCATTTTTGTAACTCCCATTTTCACATTTACAAGCCATATTTGAAGAATCACCCAAATTCATCAATTTTTCGTAAGTATTAGCCAATGGATCTGGCTCAGAGAACCCAAAAATGTTTTCTCAAAATGTTTTATGTGGACCTCCATAATGAGTTGGGAACCTTTACGTATACTCACACCATTTTAAACATCATTTCCGCATTTACAAACCTTTTTTTAAGAATTTCCCAAATTTCCCGATTTTCATATGTTTAGCCCATGGATCAGGCGGCCGAAGCACCCATAACTTTTTTCTCAAAAAAGTTTATGAGGATCTGCGTAATTAGTTGGGGAACCTTCAAGTATACTCACACCATTTTTTAACGCCCATTTCCGCATTTATAAGTTATTTTTTAAGAATCGCCCAAATTGCCCAATTTTTAGTGTGTATTAGCCCATGGATCTGGCGCCTGTAGCACCCAAAAATTTTCAAGCCCTTTTTTAAGAACTGCCCAAATTTCCTGATTTTTTGTGTGCATTAGCCGATGGATATGGCGCCTATAGAACCCAAAATTGTTTTTTAAAAAAACTTTATTAGGACATTCGTAATGAGTTGGGGAGACTTCACGATACTCACACTATATTTTTAACGTCATTTTCGTATTTTTAAGCCCTCTTCTAACAATAGCCCAAATTCCTGATTTTTCATGGGTTAAGCCCATGGATATGTCGTCCGAAGCATCCAAAACTTTTTCTTAAAAAACTTTATGAGAACCTCCGTAATTAATTGGGGAACCTTCACGTATACTCATTTCCGCATTTAGAGACCCTTTTTCTAAAAATCGCCAAACTTCATCGATTTTTCGTTTGTATTAGCCCATGGATCTGGTGCCTGTAGCACCAAAAAAATTCAAGCCCTTTTTTAGGAATCTTCCGAATTTTCCGATTTTTCGTGTGTTAATCCATTGATCCGGTGACCGTAGTACCCATAATCTTTCAAGCCCTTTTTTAAGAATCGCCCAAATTCTCATTTTTCATGTGTACTATCCATGGATCTGCTCCCAGAGCACCCAATATTTTTTTTGTCACAAAACTTTATTAGGACCTCCGTAATGAATTGGGAAACCTTCACTTACACTCACACCATTTTTTAACGCTCATTTCCGAATTTACATGCCCTTTTTGAAGAATCACTCAAATTCACTTATTTTTTGTGTGTATTAGCTCAAAGATCTAGCTCCCGAAAAACCCAATAAAATGTTTATCAAAAATATTTTGAGGACCTCCTTAATGAGTTGGGGAACCTTCACGTATACTCACACAATTTTTTTAACGTCATTTCCGCATTTACAACCCTTTTTTTAAGAATCTCTCAAATTCCTGATTTTTCATGTGTTAGCCCATAGATATAGCTCTCGGAGAACCCAAAATATTTTTCACAAAAAACTTGAAGAGGATATCCGAAATTAGTTAGGGATCCTTCACGTATGCTCACACTATTTTTAACTCTCATTTTCGCATTTACAAACCTTTTTTTAAGAATCGCCCAAATTTCCAAATTTTTCGTGTATTAGCCCATGTATCTAGTGCCCGTAGCACCCAAAATTTTGAAGCCATTTTTTAAGAATCACCCAAATTTCAAGAATTTTTGTGTGAATTAGCCAATGGATCTGGCGCATAGAATATCCAAAATTGTTTTCTCAAAACACTTTATGAGAACGTCCGTAATGAGTTGGGGAACCTTCACGTATACTCACTCATTTATTAATGCTATTTCGCATTTACAAGCCTTTTTTCAAGAATCGCCCAAATTCTCTGATTTTTCATATCTTTAGCCCATTGATTTGGCGCCTAAAGTATCCAGATAAAATTTCTCAAAAAACTTTATGAGGAGCTTCGTAATGAGTTAGGAAACCTTCACGTATACTCAAACCATTTTTTTAATGCCCATTTACGCATTTACAAGCACTTTTTCAAGAATCGCTTAAATTCCTAGATTTTTTATATGTATTATCCCATTGATCTGGCGCCCATAGCAGCCAAATTTTTTTTCTCAAAAAACTTTTTGAGAACCTTTGTAATGAGTTGAGGAACTTTGATGTATACTCACACCATTTATTAACGTCCATTTGCGAATTTACAAGCCTTTTTTTTTAAATAGACCAAATTTCCCAATTTTTCGTTTGTATTAGCCCATGGAACAGGCACACGTAGAATCAAAATTTTGTTTTCTAAAACTTTGTAAGGACATCCGTTATGAGTTGGGGAACCTACACGTATAGTCACACCATTTTTAACGCCCACTTCAGCATTTACAAATCCTTTTTCGTATCGCCCAAATTTCTTGATTTTTCATAAGTATTAGCCCGTGGATCTGGCGGCCGGAGCACCCAAATTTTTTTTCTCAAAAAATGTTATGAGGACCTCCGTAATGAGTTAGGAAACCTTCACATATACTCACACCATTTCTTTAATGTTCGTTTCCGAATATTAAGCCCTTTTTCAAGAATCGCCCAATTCCCCAATTTTTCGTACGTATTAGCCAATTGATCAGTCGCCCAGAGCACTTAAAAATTATTTCTCAACAAACTTTATGAGTACCTCCGTAGTGAGTTGGGAACCTTCACGAATAGTCACACCATTTCTAATACCTATTTCCGTATTTAAAAGCTATTTTTTAAGAATCGCCCAAATTTCCCCATTTTTCGTGTGTATTAGCCTATGGATTTGACGCTCGGAGAACCCAATTTTTTTTTCTTAGAAAACATTATGAGGACCTCCGTAATGAGTTGGGAACCTTCACGTATACTCACACCATTTTTAACGTACATTTCCGCATTTACAAGCCTTTTTTTAAGAATCGCCCAATTTCTCGATTTTTCATTTGTTTTAGACCATGGATTTGGCACCCGGAGCACCCAAATTTTTTTCTCAAAAAACATTAAAAGGAACTTTGTAATGATTTAGGAACCTTCATATATACTCACACCATATTTTTTAACGTCCATTTGCGCATTTACAAGACTTTTTTTAAGAATCGCCTAAATTCCCTCATTTTTTGTATGTATTAGCCTATGGATCGGGCACCCGGATCATTTAAAAAAATATATCAAAAAACTTTACGAGAACCTCAATAATGAGTTGAGGAACCTTCACATATACTCACACCATTTATAACGCTCATTTATGCATTTACAAGCCCTTTGTTTAGAGTCGCCCAAATTCCCTAATTTTTCATGAGTATTAGCCCATAGATCTAGCGCCGAGAGCACCTAAAAAATATTTCTCAAAAAACTTTACGAGAATCTCCGTAATGAGTTGGGGAACCTTCACGTATACTCACACCATTGTTTTCACGCCTATTTTCACATTTACAATCCTTTTTTTAAGAATCACCTAAATTCCTTGATTTTTCGTATGTATTATCTCATTGATCTGGCGTCCAGAGCACCCAATTGTTTTTCCAAAAGACTTGATGAGGACCTTCGTAATGATTTGGGGAAGCTTTACATACACTCACACCATTTTTAAACGCTCATTTATGTATTTACAAGCCCTTTTTTAAGAATCTCCCAAATTTCTTAATTTTTTGTGTGTATTGCCCATAGATCTAGTGCTCGGAGCACCCGAAATTGTTTTCAAAATAAACTTTGTGAGGGCCTCAGTAATAAATTGGGGAACCTTCACGTATACTCACACTCTTTATTTAAAGCTCATTTCTGTATTTACAAGTCTTTTTTAAAAAAAATCACACATATTTCCCAATTTTTCGTGTCTAAGCTCATGGATCTGTCCTCCGGAACACCCAAAACATATTTTTTCTCTAAAAACTTTATGAGGACATTTGTAATTAGTTGTGGAGCCTTCACGTATACTTATACCACTTTTTAACGCACATTTACAAGCCTTTTTTAAGAATCGCCCAAATTTCTCCATTTTTCGTGTGTTTAATAGCCTTTGGATCTGGCACCTGAAGCACCCAAAAATATTTTCGCAAAAAACTTTATAAGGACCTCCGTAATAAGTAGAGGAACCTTCACATATACTTATACCATTTTTTAACGCTCATTTACGCATTCACAAGCCCTTTTTAGAACCGCCCCAATTCCCCAATTTTTTATGTGAAATAGCCCATGGATCTAGCACCTGGAGCACCCCAAAAAATATTTTTCTCAAAAAGCTTTATGAGGACCTTCATACTGAGTTGAGGAACCTTTACGTATACTTACACCATTCTTTTAACGCCCATTTACAAGCCCTTTTTAATAATCCCCCAAATTCCCTAATTTTTCATCTATATAAGCCCATGGATCTAGCGCTCGTAGCACGCAAAAATGTTTTCTCAAACAACTTTATTAGGACCTCCGTAATGAGTTGGAGAACCTTTAGGTATACTCACACCATTTTTAAAGTCTATTTTTTGCATTTACAAGCCTTTTTTTAAGAACCGTCAAATTCCCTAATTTTTCATATGTAATTAGCCCATTGATCTGGCGCCCGGAGCACCAAAAATTGTTTTTCAAAAAAGTTGATGAAGACCTCCGTAATGAGTTGGGGAACCTTCACGTATACTCACACTATTTTTTAACGTCCATTTCTGCATTCACAAGCTCTTTTTTAAGAATCACCCAATTCCTCGATCTTTCATATGTATTAGTCCATGGATCTTGCGCCCAGAGCAACCAAAAAAAAATTCTCAGAAAACTATATGAGGACTTTTGTAATGAGTTGGGGAACCTATTTTTTTTAACACTCATTTCCGCCATTTATAAGCCCTTTTTAAGAATTACTCAAATTCCCCTAGTTTTAGTGTGTGTTAGCCCATGGATGTTGTGGTCAGAGCACCCAAATTGTTTTCTCAAAAAACTTTATTAGGACCTTCGTAATGAGTTGGAGAACCTTTAGATATATTCACACCATTATAACTCCCATTTTCCGCATTTAAAATCCCTTTTTTAAGAACCGCCAAATATCCTAATTTTTCGTGTGTATTAGCCTATGAATCTGGCGTCCATAGCACCCAAAAATATTTTCTCAAAAACTTTTGTGAGGACCTCCGTAATGAGTTGGATAACCTTTACGTATACTCGCACCATTTTTTTACCGCATATTTCCGCATTTAAAAGCTTTTTTTAAAGAATCGCCTAAAATCTCTGATTTTTCGTGTGTATTAGCCCATGGATCTGTCCAAAACCACCAAAAATTTCTTTCTTAAAAAACTTTATGAGGACCTCCGTAATGAGTTGGAACCTTCACATAGATTCACACCATTTTTAAGGCTCATTGTCGCATTTACAAGCCTTTTTTCAAGAATCGCTCCAATTCCCCTATTTTTCGTGTAGATTTGCCATGGATCTGATACCCGAAGCACCCAATTTTTTTTTTCCAAATAACTTTATAAGGACCTCTTTAATGAGTTGGGGAACCTTCATGTATACTCACACCATCTTTGTAATACCCATTTTCGCATTAACAAGCCCTTATTTTAAGAATCGCCCAAATTCCCCCATTTTCGCGTGTATTAGCCTATGGATCTGGCGCCCGGAGAACCTAAAATTTTTTTCTCAACAAACTTTATGAGGACTTTTGTATTGAGTTGGAGAAACTTTATGTATACTCACACCATTTTTTTAACATCCATTTCCGCATTTACAAACCCTTTTTTAAGAATCGCTCAAATTTCTTGATTTTTCGTATGTATAAGTCCATGGATCTGTCGCCCGGAGCACCCAAATTGTTTTTCTCAAAAAATTTTATGAGGACCTGCGTAATGAGTTTAGGAACCTTCACGTATACTCTCACCTTTTTCAAAGCCCATTTTTGCATTTACACGCTATTTTTAAAAATCATCCAAATTCCCCTATTTTTCGTGTGTAGCCCTTGGATCTGGCGCCTGGATCACCCAAATATTTTTTCTCAAAAACTTTATGAGGACCTCCGTAGTGAGTTAGGGAACCTTCACGTACACTCACGCCATTTGTTGACGCCCATTTCCATATAGATTCACCCAAATTCCCTGATTTTTTGTGTGTATTAGACCATGGATATAACGCCCCGAGCACGTAAAAAATTTTATCTCAAAAAATATTGTAAGGACCTCTGTAATGAGTTGGGGAACCTCACGTATACTCACACCATTTTTTAAAACCCATTTCCACAATTACTAACCCCTTTTTAAGAATCGCCCAAATTCCCCTATTTTTCGTATTTATTAGCCAATGAATCTGGCGCCCGGAGCACCCAAAAAAAATTCTCAAAAAGTTTATGAGGACCAACGTAATGAGTTGAGGAACCTTCAAGTATACTCACACTAGTTTTTTAACGTCTATTTTCATATTTACAAGCCCTCTCTTAAGAATCGCCCAAATTCCTCCATTTTTCGTGTGTATTAGCCCATGAATCTGGCGCCCGAAATACCAAAATGTTTTTTCTTAAAAGACTTTATGAGGACCTCATCCAACAGCTTCCATGTTTCTTTTCTTTATGTATGAGTTGTGTCATATTTTCTTGTATAAACTGTATTTTCTTAGTTTCTTTTATACCTGCTTAGACTAGTTCCTTTATGAGGTGTTTTCTAGAGTAGTGTAAATAGGTTTGCCAAAGTTGTCTTCTTAAAGTTATGAAGTTAATAAACTTTTGAAGAAATTCAATTATTTTCCATATGCTGCAACCTGTTTGTGTGATAAAGTTTCGCCTATCTAGGTGTTAGAGTAGGTGTCCGCATGGCTAGTAGATTGGGTCGTGATAAACTTGGTATTAGATCATAGGAGTACAAGACAAAATGACAAATAGAGTCATAATAGTGTGCCGACGTCCACATTTAATCTTTAGGGGGCTATTAAGCATTCTAGGAATCAGTCTCACTTTTTTACTCTTTTTGTATGGTATGTCTCTTGTGGTATGAGTTGAGTCCAATTGATATCTCGATGAAGTAATTTGGATGTAGGGGACATAAGAAAGAAAAGATTGGAACCGGGATGGTTCCAATTGGTATCTGACTTTAAGGGTCATATGAAGGCATGGATGGCCAATTAGTAGTCATCCATAATGCAAGTAGGTTGTCCTGAACGTGATTAAATTGGTGATGAATGATTAGTGATTGTTTTGTGTTCATTTTCGCACTGGAATGACTGCCTATGTGTGTACTATACTTTCCTCATTGATTGGAATTGCAATGTGACTATTTAACTTGTTGTGTGTGTGTCAATCCTGAAATGTTATGGCCAAGAGGCAAAGTCTATATTATACATGCCTGGGTATGATCTTGGGGTTATTCTAAATTGGTGTGGGCTTACCGTTGGTAAAATTTTTTGTAAGGGAACTTATTGATTTATGATTGTGGGGAAACTCTGATTTTGGAATAGTCAGTATTAGTTGGGAACCATAAGAAGATCTAACCTTGCTTTTATGATAATCATGTGCCTTAATTATGTGCTAGGTAACATCCTAGAATCTGAAATGAGTAAGGGATTCAAATGACAGTGATACTTGTGTCAGGGGATGATCTTGAGATTGCATAGGTTGGCATTACTACGGTGTTTTTAATAGTTGGTATAGATTGGGATAGGTTATGTTGCCGAACTTTTATGTTTTATTAGAATGTCGTCGGGTCGCCATAGTAGGTGCCAAACCACTATAGCACTCCCGATATGGTGAGAGGTACCTTGCAATAGATAAAGTCACTATAGTGGGGCACATGTTTTACTGCAGACTCCACGATAGCTCTCTGCACAATGCTATAGCGGGAGAATTAGAGATTCAACTCTACTTCTCCCAGTTTTGTGTTTCCACTCCCATTTCAATTCATATCACCTGTTCAATTCATTTCAATACAGAAAAACAACATGAACTCATTCAAGCATAAATCCAAAGCATCCTAACACATAAAAAGGGGAATAAACCATCCCAATATCAAGCATTTATGTATTATCAAAACGAGGAAAGCAGTAAAAGAAGTCTTTTTCCCAAATAGGGCAAACCAAAATACTATTTATGTCTGAAAAGAGAGGGAATCCAACAAAGCTCCTACCAACCTCATATAGTGAGGTCCTCTACCTCTGGACCCTCCATGAAAGGAAACTCATCTAAGTCCTCTGGCTCCAGCTAGGGAAGCCCCTTCTCTGGGCAATGCAGCTAACCATGACCTTCATGGCCTTTCATATGTGAACCAACAAAGAGCCCCAAAGCGGCCCTTCCTCCACTCAACATCAATCTCTCTGTGGAGTGTGGTTGTGTCTTGGGAGGGAGAAGGTTGGTTTGAGGGTCCAGCAATAGTAGCCTCCATGTACCTCTTAACGGCAGCCAGGTTAGCCTCGAGGTGGCTACTAGAAAATGGTGGTTGGGACTGGGTGGCAGTTGGGTCGACATCCATGTCCTCATCCTCTTCTGCACCTAATGTGGCTTGTCTACTCCCCGCCTCATCTTTTCTTCTCCCCTTAGGTGCTTTGTAGGGCTCCTTCCTCACCACCAGGTGGTTGAACGTTTTTCATGCTCCACCTCATGGTCTATATCATCCAGAGGCACCCTTTCTTGCCTACAAAGCACATATGCTAAAACAAGAAGGAAAGGTGATTTCTTAGTACCGCAATAGAGGTTCGTCCATACAGACACTATCTGCTCCCCCACATTCATCGGGATTCCAACAATGATGCAAGCTACCAGTAAGCCCCGGGGATTGGTCACATCGGTAAGGTTATCGATGGACACATCCTCCGATCCACCAGTGTCAACCACCTTCGAGGGTCGAGCGAGTAGTAATGGCTATTGAGCCTCTCCGTGGTAATCGAGCCAACCACTTCTAGTACTTCTTCTCAACCAACATATTTCTAAGCCATGTAAGGTCTATCTCCTACATCTTATCCATGTACGGCTCATGAGAAACCCCAGACATGCCTAATGCTAACTTCACCGATTGTGCATCAACCTGAACATCCACCCCTCACATGTGGATAGTAGGAGCCGGGGAATCCTAGAGGAAAGTAGGAAGGTGGGAATAGATCTCACACACCCACCCACTCTACGAGAAAGGAGGGGTATCCACCAAAGAGCCCCAACCAAACTTACGTAGCTGATTATATAAAGCATGAGACCTTTCGGCCACTACCCCCATTTGAAGGCCCTCTCAGAGCAAAAACTCAATCTTTGTATCTCTCGAAACCTTTGCCTGCTATAGGCATCCATAAACCATGGGTAGTGGTAGGATGGACCCATCACTCGTTCCTTGGTAGGTTCCATTGTTAGCCTGTAGTTTAAAAATCATGTGTTAGAAGATCATGGAACCATTCTAAGAGGACAACATTTTTAAAAAAAGTCCTAATATCTTTAGCCATAAGGGTTGTAGAAATTTTTTTTACTTCTATGGTAATTGCCAGGGTGTCAAAAAAAATTTGAGGTGCTTTTATATATTTTTATTTTTTATTTATTTTTCGAACATTTACAATTTCATTTTTTTTTATTTTTTAGCGAAAACCATTAGTTTTGATATTTTAAAGTCATTGGTACAAGTCAAAAAAAATGTTAAGGTGTTTTTATATTTTTTGGTCATTTACTAAAAATAATAAATTGTTGATTTTTTTTTCGAAAACCATTATTTTTTATATTTGAAAGTTATTGGTGCAAGTCGAAATTTTTTTGAGGTGTTTTTATATATTTTATATTTTAATATTTTAATATTTTTGGACATTTATGAAAAAAATAATTTTTTGATTTTTTTAGCGAAAACCGTTATTTTTGATATTTTAAAGTCATTTTTCGCGAGAAAAGGGGACCACTCTCTAAGCCTAAGTATTCCTCAATGACCGATAGCGTACAAGTACCGTGAGGGAAAGGTGAAAAGAACCCTATTTAGGGAGTGCAATAGAGAACCTGATTTCCGATGCGAACAATCAGTCGAAGGAGCAGAGCTTAGAGCCTTTACTTTATGTAAAGCGCACTCACTCTAACGGCGTACCTTTTGCATGATGGGTCAGCGAGGAAATGGGAACAGCGGCTTAAGCCATTAGGTGTAGGCGCTTTTCTGAGGTGGAATCTTCTAGTTCTTCCTATTTGACCCGAAATCGATCGATCTAGCCATTGCTATAGCGGGAGGCATCGCAGCGTTCAGAGTGCTATAGTGGAGGCTGCTATAGAAGGCTACTACATGCTATAGCGACATCCCTTATAGCCAAGATGAAGGTTGTTACAGTGACCTTCATCGTCCCAAAACTCTGGGGGGCACGTCAATAACGCCCCTTGACCCACAAAAATCCACTTTCCATAATGTTTTTCTACAAATCAGTGTTCCCAAAGCTTCCATCTACTTAAATATGCATAAATCCAGTCATTTCAGTCCTAAATCATGTCTAAATCTATGTTTCCCTAAAAAAAATCTTTAACTTCCCCAACCATTTCGGAACCACTTTCAGCCTTTCTTCATGTTATCCTTATGCCCACAACGTTGTAATAGCATTGTAAACGTAAGGGGAAGCCCTATGCTTTAGGAATTTCAAAACTCAAAGTAGTTATTCACAAAACTTCAAAAAGACCCAATTCTTATTCTACTATATTTTATTCATAGCATGCAATCATTTCTAAGCGTAAAACAAAGTAGGATACTTGGTGGTTACCTTAGTTTGTCATTCTGAAATGGAGTGATGAAGAGTTGAGAGTTTTGGGGGATAAAGCGAGAGAAATTTGCATGAAAACCCATTTCTTTCCCTCTTATGTTTCTTATTTAGGGGATAATGGGATAGAAATGGGCATGAAAACCCATTCCCCTCTCTCTTATGTTTCTAATTTACACGAGGCTACTATAGAGGTTGGTCAGTCGCTACAACGGAGCCATTATAGCGGGGTTATGTCCACTATAGTGTGTTCCAATATAGTGGGAAGAATAGAAATATTGTTGTGGTTTCTTACGTTCAAATTTCCTCTTTGCATAATCTTAGGTACGTGGGACAAGATAACATGATGTCTCCTACATAGAAGGAGTGTATTCTCAACGTGTCAAATCATGTAGTAATCCTCAATAACTGGTCTGTATTTTTTCTACCTAGGTAGTCGTTTGAGACGAATGATGGGTAAATTGGTATCTATTGTAACGAACCAATATGTCGTTACTAAAAAGCACCTCATGATGTGGAGTACCAAAAGTTCTATAGGGTAGTGCAAGAATTTTTAAAATTGGAGCACTAAGAATTTTGGCTTAAATTAACTTCTGGGGCAGGCTGACATCATCATGCCACAGTAGGAGCCTTCCCGCTATATCAGTCTGAGAGCCGGTATAGCGGGACGTCAAATTTCATCAACATAATAATGTGTTGTCTTTATTTTTCTCTCACTTTTAAAAAGAGAAAATAAACGGGTGCTACTTCAAAAACCCTCCAAAAGCACTTAGTCCAAGGGGGAAATGGAGGAGGGAGAATTCCCGTGCAAGGGAGGTGAAAGTCTATGGATTTTCAAGGCCCGTTCGTCAAAGGTTGCTTCTAGAGAATCATATTCATGGGCAAGGTTTATATGTAGTTTCTTGGCGCCCAATTAGGTAGCTTTTCTTTCTAACTGAGTAGTTAAACATATTTTACCTCATTTTAACTTGTAAATATTTGGAAATTGCACTCCTAGGCCTTCGGGCACAGAGTTTGGATGGTTAATGGTTGTGGCTATGTGTTGTTAGGGCAGAGATAAGGGGACAAATATGAGGTGGCGCTCTAGTTCGTGGATAGTCTTGAGTTTCTTGTTAGGATGGTCATATGTTCCCAGTTTATGTATGTATGCATGTCTACTTCTTTGTAGTATCATTTGTAAGATGCATGGTAGGTATATATATAAAGTGACATCATGTAGGCAATCTCATGCAATGAACTTGTGATTGTGGCTTTCTAGTTGTCTTTTTCACTGTCCTATGTGTTTGTGCATGATTTTCAATATTTGTTGGTTGGCTCGGGTACCACGCCTGGTACATGATATCCCCACAGTTGGCTCATATATCATGCCTGATATATACTAACGGTTGGTTCGAGTACCACGCCTAGTACGGGGATATCTATGCATGATTTACTCTGGTACTACGTCAATGCACTAAATAAGGATGGCTTGGGTACCATGCCGGTACACTAACATTTTGGTTTAGGTTTCTTGAGAGGACCAACTATGTCATTATGGTTCCATGAGTGGACCTGGTGTATTCTTGCATAATGTAATTGTTGCAGTTTGGATCTCTTAGTGGTCCGGTTACTTGAAAAGTGAGTTGATCTCATATTTGACTAGCATTTGACTATGTGGAACACGAATCATGCATGTTGCGGTACATATAGGTAAGGTGATAGTGGAGCTAAGAAAATTTCTCATTGCATCTAAATTTTTGGGTTTTTTATGTATATTTTTTACTATTGAGTTGAGTTTATGGGGACTCAATTATTTAGTTGTCTAAGTTGTGTTTCTTTTAGTCATGAGGGTTTTGATTTGAGATGAATCTAGACTTAGTTGGCTAAGGATGAGTTAGGGTAAGGTGTCAGTTTCACTTATTGTTCCAAAAAGGTCTGGAGTTGGCATGAGTATTGTAAAACAATACAAGTTATTTTATAGGGCTAGTGATAGCTTGATATGCAGTTACATTTATTTGGTAGATGGGTTAGACTTCGATTATGAATTATTGCGACATAACATGTAGTCTTGGGGAAGCCATAGGTTGGCATATTTGAGGTGCTTAGTCATAGTTATTACGTGGGAAGAGTAGAGGTAAGGGAATGGGTGGTGAGACTTTATATTGCATGACTCTCTGTTTATTTTCTTTATATCATGTGGTAGGTTCGGGTCGACTGATGCCTACTAGTACGTGTTATTTGTATTGATACTACTCTTGTTATGTCACTTGGTATAGTCTGGTTAAAGATTAGTGATGTTTTCATAGGTTCTGACAACGATGAACTCCAACAGCTTCCATTTTTATGTTTCTTGTGTTGGGAGTTGTGTCCTATTTTTCTTGTATAAGTTGTATATCCTTAGTCGCTCTTGTAGTCACTTAGGTTAGTTCCTTGGGGTGTTTTGCAGTCTATCATAAATAGGTTTTACCAAAGTTTTGTGTTCTTAAAGATATGAAGTTAATGAACTTTTGTAGAATTTCAGTTATTTTTTGCATGTTGTGACCTGTTTGGGTAGTAAGGGTTCTCTTATCAAGGTGTTAAAGTAGATGCCCACACGGCTCGGTGGGTTGGATCATGACAATTTGGTTGTGTTTTAGTAATTCAATATAACTAATACTCACATAACTTATGGGGAAATCTATGAATAATTTTATGCAGGGCAAAAGGTGTAATAAGTTATGTGGGTATTAGTTATACATGAATTAAAATAATAAAATTACATATTTACCCCTATCAATTTACTTTCAAAATCTTTTATTTTATTTTATTTATTTTTAAAAAAATTGTACCTACCAAGAGAAAAGATTGACATGGTAGTGGTTAGTACTGCTGGAAGTGAGTTGAACAATGCTATTAAAAATCTCTTGGAGTCCTCTGAATTCTTGTCTTAGACATTAGTTCACACAAATAGTGAAGGATGATTTGTATGTCCCAACCTTTTCTGCTTTGTTTAATTGAAGGTTTCTAGAGTTATATAAACTCAAATTGTAAAAAATGATTGGTTTAGTCATGTCCCTTTTTGAAACCTAAATTAAAAAAATTATTTACTTATTTATTTGTAATTAATGTATTTTAATTTTTGACAAATAAAAATATTTAATAAACAATAATTTATGTATTGTAATTTCTACATAATTAAATCTTACATAAAGCATACCTACTAACTAATTACTGCATAATTAATACATACATAACTAATACATGCATAAGTGGGTTGGCTAGTTGCTAGAGTGCCATGGTGAAAATCAAGCGTATGTAGTCTAGTGTTTTTGTATGAGAGAGAGAAAAGTGTTTATATATTAAGATTTTGTTAATTTTTGGAAGTTTTACAAGGAGAGAAAAGAATTTACTAGTGCAACGGAGGTAGTAGTTACTTTTCATCATGTTCTTATTAATTAACTTCAGTTTATGTGATAGTTATTGATTACCTTCAATTTATATGATAGTGTAAACAATATGTAGATTGTCATCTTTATTTTTTCTCTATTTTACTCTCCATTCTCTATATTTGGCGAGTAAAATAGAAAACGCCATCTCCAATCACTCTCTATTTCACCCTCTACTCTCCAATTATAGATAGTTGAACAGTAGTTCTTCATACTCTCTATTTCACTTTTTGAATATTATATTATTATTTCTATTATATAATATTATAAGTAATATATTATCAATCATATAAGGCCATTAATTAAATCTCTAATATTCATTTTAAAAAATATATATTATTTAATATATACTATTTCCATTCCGAAATAATAATATTTAAAATATTTTTAGTTTATTTTCGTCACTTTAAGTGATACAATTTGAAATTATTATTAATTCTCATTATTGCAATTATCGTAGGACCCTTACGTCAAGGTTGTTTTAACCAGTAGGCCACTAAAGCCATTGCTTGGGGCCCCAAATATTTTTTTAAAAATACTTATATATATTATTAAAAAATTTATATGTACTTTTAAAAAAAAAAATTAAAAAAAAACATGAAAGAAGTATATAAAAAAAACAAACAAAATGACCGTTAGTTTTCCCACTTTTTTAAGGGAATGAAACATTTTTTGGGAATAATTTCCTTAAGTGGGAAATTGTGTTTCCGTATGTATTTCCTTAAAAATTGACTCTATATTATTATTTACACTCATCTTTTTTGTTCTCTATTTTATTATTTTTATTTTCAATATTAAACTATTTCCTACAAAAAAAGATTACTTACTACTGCTTACAAGTTACAAAAGAACAAAAATTGCTTTTGGGTGTCTTCTTCAAAATATCAAGAAGTGCATTAAGCAATCCGAACGTAACAATATTTCGATATTGTTTATCAACTTATCAAATTCGTGAGACATGTTTTATTATTCTAACTTTATTTTATAGTTTTTTCTTGAAAATTTGTTTTTCTTGATATTCTTAGTTCATAAGTATATATATTCTTGTTTTGGTTATTATTAAAATTATTCAATTTAAATATGTCAACTAGAAAATATGATTCCGATTTTACAATAAAGAGAGAAAAAGAGAACATGAAGAATTAAATAAATCCCAAAAAGGAGCACTTGATAGATTTTTAACAAATAATAAAAATTTGAATAAAATATTATTGCTTAAAGATTAATGTTAGCAATTTTGGTAATCGTTGTCTCAGCCAAAAGAAGCTTTTTGAAACTAAAATCGATAAAACTTTATCTAAGATCAACTATGTCTCAAGAAATATTGAATTGATTAATTATATTATCAATTGAAAAGGAATCACTAAAACAAATCAATTATAAAATAGTAATTAATGACTTCACATAAAAAATGCTAGAAAAGTAGATTTTAAATAAAAGTATATATAATAATATTTTTTTTAAAATAATAATATTAGGCCCCCTCTTTAAGGTTTGGCTTTAGGCCCCCAATCTTGTTGAGTCAGTCCTGCCTCACGTTTGTGGAGAAATGAAGTGCTACATGATATAATGACACATGTATTATATTGTACAATATGATAATCAAAGATGAACGTAATCTTAATGCACCAATTCAAAATGTCGTAGAGGCTTCAACTGCAACGACATAAATGATGGTAGATGAAAATCTTCAATTTGAACAATTTTTAGCTAGACATAAAATAAAAAAAAAGGACATAAATGTTCATTTTGAACTATGTAATGCATTAATAGAGCATTTATGGAAGAAATTAATAATCTTGAAAGTTGAGTATTTATATAATGTTTATATAATTGTATTTCATTGATGATTTCACTTTTAATTGAATTATTTATTAATATGTATATTGTATAATAGGCTTAAGTCATTCAAACCCCTTAAAGTTGTCCGCATATTTCACTTAGACACATCAATCTAGTCTTGTGCCTATTAAACACCTCTATTATTCTTAATTTGAACTACTTAAACATTTTATGCAGACATGACACAAAAAAATGTGATTCACGCCATGCTACCGCGTGATTCAATATTTTAACATTTTCCATTTTCCATTTTCCTTTTCAATTCTTTCTTCCTTTTTTTTTCTCATTATTTTTTCAAAAAAATGAATAACAATCTTTTTCTCTTTCCTCTCTTTCAAGACAACACGACCCCTTCCACCACCACTTCTTCACAACAAGTCACCACCATTTTTATTTTTATAAATTTCCTTTTTCTTTATTTTTTTTAAATCTTCTTATCATTGTACTATATTAATTTTTTAGATTATAACTACCTTTGTCATCTTATTTACCAGAAAAAATAGAGATCGTCATCTACGGTTCTTTGCCAGAAGAAATGCAGACAACTACGTCTTCTTTGTCGGAAAAAATGGAGACCATTTTACACGTCTTTTTTGCCGGTAAAAATGAATGTCATTATTCAAAAAAAATCTCTCTCTCTTCACCTCCTCGCACACACACTGCCCCAACCCACACCCCTTCTTCCCCACAAAACAAAGCAAAAATAGAAAGAAAAAAAATTGAATTCAAAATAAACAAAGGAAGTACAGAAATTTTAAGAAAATACTATGAATTTAAAATGGGAATAAGAAAAAAGGCATAAAGAGAAATAAAAATAGTAAACTCATATTTAAAATAGAGTCAATGTTAAAACCTTCATTTTTTTCTAAATGAAGAATAACACAATGGTGGACAAGGGTGACTGTAAGGGAAAAAGAAGAAAGGGGTGGGCTGCGATGGGGTGGGAGTGTTGGGGGTGGAGTAAGGGTGTACAAGTGGATTTACTTTCTGTTTTTTTTTTTAGTTGAAATTCTTTTCTTTTTAGATTTGGACTTTTTTATATTGAAAATTTATTTTTATAATTATTTTAAATTAAAATATCGCGTGTCTTCATTTTATTTGTTATTTTGTCATATCATCTGTATGTGTACTAGATGTGCTTCCTCTTTTGACTAGGTGTCAGAAAAATATTTGATAGGTATTTATTTTTAAGATTGGAGTGTCTAATAGGTACAAGGTGAATTGAGGTGCCTAAGTGAAATATGCGGACAACTTTAACGGGTCGTGGATGACGTAAGTCTATATAATATTTTCTTGCAATTTATGTTATTTAGAAATTTATAATAAAATATAAATTTATTTTAAATAAAGAATTCGAAAAGAAATTTTTTTATATTACATGAAAATTATACAGGGTGATTGTTTGGAAAAAAGAAAGAAAAGATTTATTTTATGAAATAAGAAATTGAAAATAAAATAGAAATCATATATATATAAGATAACCCTAGGCCTGCCTACGTGGCACCACCACAAACCAGGATTCCCTTTTAATTTATTTATTTCCACAACTAGCCTTTCCCTCCTCTCAGAAACTTTCACAACAGATTAAGCCTCCACAAAATCTTCCATATGTATAAATATCAGCCCCCTTTGAACTTACTTAAGCAACTGATCGCTAGATAGGAATATCAGGCCAAACTTAAGTTTGAAAAGCTGGTACAAGAATGAAGTAGTGGGTCAAACTATGTGAGTTAGCTAGCTAGCTCAGATGAATATATAACAATTATACCTTGAGAATTTTATTTTTAATTTTGGAATTGTGAATGCTTCTCCTTTAATATGTATATTTGCATTGTTGCATGCATTAGTCTACCATTTCTCAATAATCTTATTTTACCTTTGGTGATTTGAGTTAATCATTTTTTTGTCTAGGGGTGATACACTATAGATTGAAGATCAATGTCATTTATTAGAGCTTTGAAAGAAATATGATGAGTTGCGACTTTCATGAAAAGTTGCGACTTTTATGAAAAGATGCCACTTTAGAAGGGTTGCGATTTTTATGAAAAGTTGCGATTTTTAAGAAAGGTTGTGACCTTTCCGAAGGGTTGTAACTTTTCCAAAGAGTTGTGACCTTTCCGATAAGGCACAATAAGCATTTGTTCGCACTACCTTTTGTTGTCTATAAATAGAGGGATTACCTCTCATTTTAAAAAACAATAATTTTGAACTACTTCTTCTTCTGCACAATTGAATATTTGTGTACTTTGCTCCTGTTGAGTGGCTCATTGACGCCATTGTTTTTGTATCAATACACTGGTGAATAGAACCGTTCTATCCTAAAAAGATTTATTCCCCTTAAAACTCAGGTTCTAGAGGGGAATAATTTCCTTAAGGGGACATTGTGCATTCAGTGGGTTCAAATTTTTCCTTTTTGTTTCATACTATTGTTACAGATCCTCGTATGTCTTTTACAGTCATTAAATTATGCTTATGTTATTAATTGTTGTTTTTGAGTACATGCTTTAAACTTTGTTGTTTATGTTTTTGCGAAGTTATTGTTATAAGTATTTATTATTATAGATTAACTAACACGCGTTAATTGGGTATTCACGCAAGTTTTCTACTGCAATTGTTGAAGGTACGATAAAAAATCTCTTAAAGATCTATACTATTATCTCTTGAAGACAAAATTCAAATTTGGTATGCCATTGCAAGGACATAAAGATCTTAAAAACCTTATCGTACCTTGATGTGCGAAGTGAACCAGGAAAAGAAGACAAGAATTAATAAACTTTTGACATGGCTTTAAGGATGTTGTGTTGGATGACCTATAGAGGAATATGACTAGACTGGAGCATCTTTTAATCTCAAAGACATAGATAACTACACAATAAATTAATTGCTCATATTCAATATGAAGTATGGATAAATTCTCAAGTTTACTGCATGTTGTAAATACTTTTTTTGTAGATGTGTTTCTCGACACTACGATTGGAATAGAAATGTAGTTTCAAATTGAACTCCATCACTCTAGTACACTGATTTTTAAAAAGCACCCAAACAAATTGAATAGTTTTGTGTAATATTTTCTCTTGCAAGTATATATGATAAGTTGAATTGTTGTCCAATATGATACATTCTTCCTTTAATTTTTCATTTTAATAATTTCTTATGACACATTTAAATGGGGAACTTTAAAATGATATATGTAAAGGTAAGGTAGGGCTGAACTTTCTACACCTTAAAATTAGAATATTTTTCACTTTTTCAGCATTTTAAAATTTATTTATCCCTTCACCAACAATTATTTATTTATTAGAAAATTTAATATCGCAGGTTGATGTTCATTTTATTCTCCCAAAATATCCAATAGTAACACTTCCTGGAAGCAAGATAAATTATGAAATTATTAATGTTCGTTACTACGTAGTCTTGTATGCAAGATAATATGGTGTTTTAATTTTAATGACTGATAGATTTTAAGTATTATTTTATAAATTTTGTGCTATTAAATTTTCATGCGAGACGCGAATAATTTTACTATTAATAATATATATTGAGAAGAGAGAAGAACATTCTTTTTAGAGAGTAAAATAGAGAATTAAGTAAGAGTTAATTGTCTGAGAACTCTATATTTACATATAATAAAATAAAGGGAGAAGGGACGGATTTACCCCCGAACTTTAATAAATGGTACGTATATGCCCTCCGTTATACTTTCCGTCCCACATAAACCCCTGCCGTCCAATTATAGGTACACATATACCCCTCTCACTAACAGACCCCTAATTTCTTACACGTGTCTTAATCCTATTGAACTACCCGTTTGACCCTTTTTTTAACCCACCCAACTATCCGCCCCATAACCCAATACCCACCCAATTTCCTCTAAAAAGAATCCTAATTAAAACACCCAAATTAACACACCAAAATTCGTCCCTTTATTAAATTTTTCTACCAAAATTAAAATCCCCACCTAAATACATGATACCCAGATCCAAAAATATAACCCAAATTGCTCAATGGGTAGCGGAGAATCCATATGTGCTTCTCTCTCACACCGCATCGAAAATGAAATCAAGGAATAATCATTGCTTCAACTCTTTTTCGAGCTCTGAAGAATCTGTCATCGTCAACAACTTGCCACTACTTACTTTACTACTCGTCCCTCCAGCTATTCCTCTTCATCTTCGCAATCGATTTTGTCAGAGATTATCGCTAACGAAATCCCATCATCTGCCTCCTCCAACTTCATTTTCTTTGTTTGTAGATGTTATCTATACATAAACATAACTGCAATTCCTATGCTAAACACACACCTAGGGTTACATTGTGCACGCCGCAATTTTCATCGGCATTCAAGCCGTTACTAGTGTCGAGGTATGCCGGAGTTCAACCAAACATCGTCGTCGCATTAGACAACCTCTAGTTGGCATAAGTCAACAAAGTGAAAATTGTTTCAGATGGAACTAACATCTCTGCTAATTAATCTTCTCAATGACAGCTCCGAGGAGACCAAAGAACACATTCGATATTCAACTTGGCCTGGAAAATGACATTGACTTGTTATTTGCTCAAAACCAACGATATGGTTGGTAGGGTAATCTTGGTGGTGTGCAATTTGGCGGTGTGTCAAGAGGGAACGGCTAGGGTTTTGGTGTGTGAGATACGCGGGGACCTCTGACTAGGGAAAAGGGATGAATTTTGGTGTGTTAATTTGGGTGTTTTAATTAGGATTCCGTTTAGAGGAAATTGGGTGGGTATTGGGTTATGGGGCGGATAGTTGGGTTTTGGGTTTAAAAAAAAGGGTCAAACGAGTAGTTCAATAGGATTAAGACACGTGTAAGAAATTAAGGATCCGTTAGTGAGAGGGGTATATGTGTACCTATAATTGGACGGCAGGAGTTTATGTGGACGAAAAGTATAACGGAGGGCATATACGTACCATTTATTAAAGTTTGGGGGTAAATCCATCCCTTCTCCCTAAAATAAAAGGTAAAGTTGGAGATGCGCCTAAATGCGTAGAACTTAAACATTTAAATAAACTCACATTCCAATATTCAAGAATGTGTCTATGCTCACTTTAATGATACCAAATGTTTTCCAACTTAATATTTCTTTTATTGCTAGTCTTTGCACATTTCTCCATCTGATTCTTGACGTTTCTCATTATAATATATATACAATCTACTTGATGTGTGGTCAATTCATGTGCCCTACTTAACTATTAAAACATTATTTAGAATACAATGTCTTTTAACGAATAATTGAACAATAGTATGTTCTCTTATACCATTAGGCATGACTTCTAAAGGTGGCTTTGATAGAAGAATTTGTGTCAATACTTTTCCATGTTTTTCCACAAGGCAAACTAACGTCACAAAGATAATTGACTAATCATCTTCTCTTGAAAATGCAAATTTTCATATAATAATGAGATAAAATAAAAATCAATTGTAGTTGTAATAAGATCATGTGTTAGCTATGATTATAATTTTAGAGTGTATGTTTTTCTAAGAAATATATTTTTGAAAAATAAGTTGATGTCTTATTTATCTTTTTCCTGTTTCATAAATAAGAAAAAAATACTTCTAAAATTTATATTTGTAAGTAATCTAAAAGAATATTATTTAAATAGAATACGGGGTATTGGGGATTGGGGTTAGGGGGCGGCTTTGACAGAAGAGTTTGTGTCAATACTTTTTCATGTTTTTCCACAATGGAAATTGACTAATCACCTTCTCTTGCAAATGCAAAGTATTAGTACTATTTTTTACCATACTAGTTATTCCCAATAATATTATTTTATATTTAAAAAATTATTTACATTGTAACTAAAATTTACAATTAATTATAAAATATAATAATATTTTATTAATGATGATAAAATAATAGGAAAACAATTAATTATGTTTCAATATTTCTATTTAAGGCCCTAATTTATTTCAAGTAATTTTAATTTTAATTTTTAATTGAATTTATGAAGTTGAAGTTGAAGTTGTATTTGGTTATACTTTTAATATATGGAATAATATTCATATTTGAATGTAGTAGTATTTTAAAGGGCAAAAACTTTAAGTATACAACTTAATACCTTTAATTACTACTATATAGCAAAAAAAATTCACTTATATAGCAAATTTTTTTTACAAACTAGAATTTATATATAAAAAAAAATTGTATACAAAGTCAGCCATGCTTATCACGTATCCCTTAATTTTCTCCAATTATTTTACCTTCCCTGATTTACTCAGATTTGTTATATATTCTCTCCCATGAAGAGAGGTTTCTAACAAAAATAAATCTCCTTGTCTACTATGATCGACTATTCAAAAAGGGATACCAATAATTTTTCAATTCTAATTCAACACAACGGGCGATGGGACTCATCAGGTATTTGAATAAAAAATAATTGATATGATTTTTTTTACGTGGTTAATATGTTTGATTTTTTCTCACCATCTGTGTTTTAATCTTTTTGGTAATTATTCATTGGTTTATATTGTCGATTTTGGTGTAATATAAAATTCATATGATTTGGTTGATAGTCTGGTGCATCGATTGGCTGGATTTAATTGTTGAATAAAGATTTAAATTTAGTAATTGTTTATGGTATATTATTAAGTTTTTTTTTTTTGTATATTATTAGGTTTAATTGATTAATGCACCAACGTAATCATAAATCAATAATTATGTGGTTTGATTGGTATGTTGCATGCCTTATATTAACATCATATATCAATAGTTTCTTTTGGTGTGTGATATGTTGTTATTGTTAAATTTTCGACCTTATAAAAAGACCAACGTCAAGTTAAAATTTTGGTACATGTATTTGTGTATTTAGTTGTATTGGTTGGTATATATAACGAATATTATACCATAATGCTCAAATTATTTATGGTATGTGATTTGATGTAATTGGTATATTATGTATGATTGTATATACAACAACTTCAAGTTACTATTTTGGTACATTTATTGGTGTATTTAATTATATGTGTTGGTATAGATAATAAATTGAAAAATGGTTTATATGTTAGTTACTGTCCATTAGGGCTGTGTATCGATCGGTACGGTTTGGTTTTGAAGTTTATCGGTTTGACTTATTGGTTATCGGTTTGTAGAGATACTAAACCGTTATAGAACCATTTAGCTATTGGCTTATCGATTATTGATCGTTATCGGTTCGGTTATCGATTTAACCGCTAAGATTGGACACAAAATAATATATTGAAAATCACATGGAAACAAGGTGACAAACCAAATGAACCATGCACATGAGTTCACAAGTTACATCTTGCTCAAAAGCAAACACTTTTATATTGTAGAATAACCAAGAGTTTGAGACAACCAGAAATAAAAGTAGGAAACCAAACTCTAAGTCAAGGACTTTAAATACAAAATGGTATAAATATAATTATCTAATTTACTATCGGGTTATCGGTTAACCCGTTAAGAAAAAACCTCAAACCGTTAAGAACTGATAACCCGATAACAAAAAAAAATCAAAACCGCTAAACCAATAACCCAGTATTGATAAACCAATAACTTTTTTTTGATTCAGATTATCGGTTTCAGTTCGATTTTGACCAACCCTACTGTCCATATATAAAATCCTAATTTGAAATTTTCTTTTGGTATGTGATCTGATACATATGCTGGTGTATTTGTTTGTCTGAATTTGTGTCAAATTAATACTCTGCTACATGTGTTGGTGTATTTGTTTGTCTTAATTGGTGTGATAATGAAGTGTATACCTTAATTCTCAAAATACTTATGGTATGTGAATTGGTGTAATTAGTATATTTAGACCCTGTATAAACACCAACTTCAACTTAATATTTTGGAACATCTATTGGTGTCTAAATTGGATAATTAGTATTGAGTTGCGTATTTTGTGATGGTAATTTATTATGTATAATTGTTAGTTGAAAATAAATAAATTATTTGGTGTAATTGATTGTGTGAATTAAGTTTTTATACACCACCATAAGGTGTCGCAAGGGTATTATGTAGTTTGGTTTGGGTTGTTTAATTACAACAAATTTGTCGATTTATTATTGATAAGGTATTTGGTGAAAACGTTGGTCAAACTACTAAATTAGATCATCAATTGTTTTCTATACCATCGATTATCAATCTAACTACCAAACTATGTAATTTAATTAATTTATGAAATTAATTATGCTAATTTTAGAAATTGATTAAGAATTTGCAATTTTATAAAGGTAATTACGTGGATTACGATATTGAAGGAATGATGTATGATGCAAACACCAAGTACAAATGCTTGATTACTACTATATCTTCCCAATTGGGTGTGGACACGACCATTTATCATTTGAACTCAAATATATCGTGAGTGGTCCATCTCCGTCAATGAAGATTCATAACGATATGGGTGTCCAAGTTTATTTAGATCAAAAGAGATGCAATTTTGATATCTTTTCAAAGTATCCCTTATGTGTAACATGCGTGGATAGAGATCTGGATTCCATTGAGTACCAAATTGGTGTCCAAACAACAAGGCAAGAAATTCTGAGATCCAACACACTATGTTTGACTGGTATGGATCCTGTTTTGGGTATTTCTATTGAAGAATATGAAGGAATTGAACTAATTCCAAATCCTCAACACAATTTGGTGGCCGAGGATCAAGTTTATATAAACAAGCAAACTATATCAGAAGTTATGAAACGATATGCATTTCTAAGGGAGTTTTGTTTCATTGCTAAAAGGTCGAGTACTACCGGGTAAGATATATATATGTTTGATTTTAAAAAATATAAAATATATTTTAACAACTTACCATGCATATTGATGATTGTATTTTTACAGTTATTATCTGACATGTGCTATAGAAAACTGTTCATGGGTTTTTAAATCTATGATACACATTCTTGCCCATTGAAGGAACATATTCATTCAAAGCGTCAGTCAACTAGTGGTGTGCTTGGTGCAATGTTGATTGAAAAGTATGTCGATTTACACACCAACAGACATACATGCAAGCATGGAGAGGTAAAGAAAAAGCTTTCAAGACATTGAGAGGTGATCCTGCCAAATCATATGGGAAAATTCCAACGTATTTATATATATTGGAAAAGACATATCCAGGGACAATTGTGAATTATAAAAAAAACAAATGAAAATCATGTTAGATAAAAAAATCATGTCTACTGAAGCATATCAGTATGTGTCTATTTCTTAGTAATCCAATTTTACAGTCCCCTTTAACATTGTATTGTTTTAGACATCATATTGATAAAAAATAAAAATCATGTCTACTGAAGTATATTAGTATGTGTCTATTTCTTAGTAATCCAATTTTACAATCCCCTTTAACATTGTATTGTTTTGGAATCTGAATTCGTAATTCTTCAATTTCTGGCCATCCATACGAAAATTTTCCAAGTACCGCATATTGCAGGTTTTCAATGGTATTCATTCTATCAACTTTCTCTTCTGTCCAAACCACCCATGAAATTCCATCGTTATAGCTAAGCTTCTTAACAAGAATAGGTTCAACTTGAGTATTACTGTTTACCGCTTCTTTATTTGTCCTGAGGATATCAACATATTGGCCTACAACTGGTAAAACCTCCCTACCAACTTTCACGCTAGGCAAACATGTATGATTGTTAGGCAAATTAGTACTAGGTTTAGGCACACCTAAAGTATATGGAAAAATAAATATCAGATGATAAAGGCATCGTCGACCCAGCACTCCAAGACGGCATCCATATTGGTCATTCTGGTGAAAACAGTTAATTAGGGTATTGTAGCACCTCCGATATTGTATCGCCAATCTCTTTCTCTCTATTCGTTATAACCTTCTATTTGTATCCTATTTTTTTTAGAGTTTTGTTTTAAATATATATGCCAAGTGACTTAACATATATTCATTAATGTATTCTTTAAAAACTGTTTTATGAATTTTTAAATTTTTGGTCAATTGATTTTTTTATTTTTCTTTGTTTTAAATTGTTTATATAAAAAAAAAATTGTTTTCTTTTGTGTGTCATTGTTTTTATTTTATTTTTATGTTTTAAATAGTTAATTCTATTTTAAAGAGCGTTAATTTAAAAATACCAAGTGGTTTGATATTAGTCTGTCACTCGGCAACTGTTGATGCTTCTGCCCTTCCTTTAATATAGACATAGATATAGATCCTCTAAATCATTTTTTCAAGACTTAAAATTACATATCAATTGCTACAAATGTTATAGTAAAATATTCATATTAATCACTAATTTACAAAATACAAAATGAACAAATAAAACACTCATAATGCTACCATGAGCAACCTTTTTATTTTACATTTGATGTAAATGGCAGATGGACCATCTTTTTGGTATGATTTGCCTCAATGTTTATATGAGAAGATAAGATGACCTAGGCGGACATATTTGTCTTGATAAGAAAAGGCACACTTCTAATGCTATCACGTGCAACCAATGTGTTCTTCAATAAAAATGTGTGGTTTATAAATATTTGGAATGGTCTGACTAGACATGTTGATGTGATGGTGTCTGCTTAGGGCCATTTCTTTTTATTAGATACTCCCTCCGTCCCTATTTACTTGTCCATATTTCCTTTTTTGGTTGTCCCTATTTAGTTGTCCATTTTGACAAATCAAGAAAGGACAACAATTTTTTTCCTATTATACCCTTATTTACACTTCTTGAAAATTGTAAAAGTGTATGTTGTTTCCCTCCAATTTATTTCACTTGAATTCAAATAAGTGGTTGTAATTTTGAAGTGAAAAGTTGTCATAAGGGTAAAATTGTAACTTCACTGTGCTAATCATTGTTGCCTTAATCTGTGTGCCATTTCTAAAGTGAACAACTAAAAAGGGACGGAGGCAGTACTAGTTACTACATAGTAGAAGAGTCTACAAGCAGTCATGTCTTTGATATACATAGTAGAAGAGTCTACAAGCAGTCATGTCTTTGATATACATAGTAGAAGAGTCTACAAGCAGTCATGTCTTTGATATACATAGTAGAAGAGTCTACAAGCAGGCATGTCTTTGTCAACAGGCCTGTTTGTGTGACAAGGGTATTTTTGAAATTTTCTACTTTTTCCTTCATTAAGCCTTTGTAATCTTTTGCTTTAAAAGTGTACCTTTTCTTTATTAGACCAAAAAATCAATTAACATTTACATAATGACTCATATGTCCTATAAAAAATTACTACTGTTTTGTTGAACTGTGTGGGCTCACTTTTTTATGTCGGCTGCCTCATTTCATTACTATTTAGTATTTTTTTTGTATTAAATTTATTTCTCTTATGCTTTTTGTTGGTTATAAATTTAAAAATTATATAAATAACACTATAAATCACAATAATTAACAATATAAATATTTAAAAGTTATATAAAAAATTCGATTGACTCTTGTTGGTACCACATAAAATGGGTTAGATAATAAACATATATTATTTGAAATTGACCTAAATATTTAAAAGTTATATAAAAAAAATCGATTAACTCTTGACATTCTATTGAAATTGACGTAAAAAGTACTACAAATCACAATAATTAACAATTTTCAAAAAATTAAAATACATATAAAAAAATCACTTGACTCCAAAAAATTTATCAATGCCACATAATTTGGGACTTGGGAAGTGACATGTATTATATGAAAATTACGTTAAAAGGATAATATAAATTACAATAATTAACATTTTAATATATTTAAAAGACATAAAAAATGGCCAATTTTTGAAATCCTATATATGCCACCTAAATTGAAACAAAGAGAGTAATATACATTATTTTTAAAATGAAGTAAAACATATAAATTATCATAATTAACAACTTAAAATATTTTTAAAATCATATAAAATTTTCGATAACTTCTCAAGTTCTATGATATCACATAAATTGAAATAAAAAAATAATATATATTGGGCCCGTGCTGACACGGGTCGTGTATCTAGTAATAATAGAAGAGAGGAGTTTACGGTCAGACATCAATTGATTTATCTTTTTTCTTTAATTTTGTTTATTTATATTTTATTTAATTTATTTCTCGTATTTTAGTATGTTATGCATTTAAAAATTACAAAGAAAGTGGTACTATAAAGAATATATCTTATCTGCCTTGTTTTTTTGTTTTTTTTATTTTATGTTATGTTTTGCAAAATATCTATAAATGATATAAAGTTAGATAAAAGAAAAGTGCGTTGACATTTCTCTTTGGTAAAAAATCTTATATATTTTTTCTCCTTTTTTTTGACAATTTTTTCTATTTTATTATTATTATTATGCAAAAATAAATGGTGTCAATTACTACTACTTCATTTATTTTTATTTTTATTTTTAATATAAACCTTAATTGTCTTTATCGTATTACTCCATGACTTTCGATGATCATAACTAACTCCTAAATTATATTAATTGTCATGATATATATATACTTTTTGTTAAATGAATTAACAAAATTCTCATAAATAATACCGTTTGTTTGAGTCAGCCAGGTAATACTTGACACTAATAACAATAAAATTCAATTAAAATTGAGTTAGCCCACAATAGCCTAGCTAGATATCTGCACTTTGCAGTAAAGCATAAAATAATCACAATTACTATTGCTCAATCTTTTAAATCTTTTTTTTTCCTATTTTTTCTTATTATTTATTTCATATTAATGCATCACATCATCTCTATGTAAGGAAAGAGGAAGAAACTTTGGTAACAGAATGAATATTAATTATAAAATAATGAGTATTAAAGTGTACTTTTAATTTGTGATTTATTTTTTCTTTCTAATACTTGACCAATTGATTTGAATTCAAAACAATATATAGATGGTCCATAGAAATATTCAAAACTACACTGTGATGCAAACAGACGATATTTTTTTTTTGTTTTTTTTTTTGAATTATTGATAATTTGTTTGTATATACCATTTATTATAAAAAGTTGATAGTTACGGTGAATTCTTTAATTATTGATTGGTCCGACAACGTAGTTAACTCTTTCATATTTTGTGGCACAAAAGAATACTTTTGGCTATTTATCCATTTATGTGTCAAAGATTATTGTTTTAGTGCTATAAATTTGAAGGTTTCTCCTTTTACTATCCAATCACTACAATGATCCTCTTAGTTTGAGGTAAAAATGATATAGATTATGTAGGAATTTTTATGATTAGATTGTTTGCTTCTTTTGAATTTTTTTGAACAATAGTGTTATCTGATGATGAATTTAATGATACGATATAATAAAATTTAAGTAACATTTAAATAAACACTATATTTTAAACCAACAATACAATACAATAGGTAATAACCATCCAAACAAGTTGTAAGATATCCTACAAATTACATTTCTTTTCATCATCTCATTTTCCATTTTCATTTTGGTATGATATGAATTATATTATGTAATTAAAAAAATCTCTTAAATTTTAAGAGTGTGAAAGGACTTATGTAAATTCTCTAATTAATAGATAGTAGATGAGTGAACTTATGTAAAACAAAAAGTCTTTGACCATGCATAATGTTTGTTTATCATACAATAACTATAAATATTTTTATTTATATAATTAACATATTATTAGTGAAGCAACAAATAAATAAGAATGAGTAAGACAAAGACTTGCATAAATTCTTTAATTGAGTGCAAGATTAGCCTCTAATTACAATTACTTGTAAATATTACTATTAGTAAGTATTTTTGTTCTCATTAACTCATCCTCATTTGAAAAGATGGCTCCCTAGAATTGTATTATTCTAAGAAATATTATATTAATTTAATAAGATCTTAATTACCGCGTGAAACGCTAATCTATTCACTAGTTACTTATACTAGAAAAGTGAATACATGAGCTTTGAGACAGTTGGTTAATTGACTGATTAGCCCTTTTGAACCAATTTCTTCTATTTATATTTAATAATATATTTTTTTATGTTTAATTTATTTGTCTTATTTTTCTTTTTAGTATGTTATGTATTTAAAAATTATAAAGAAAGTGGTACTATAAACTGCAATATTAATAATTTAAAATATATATTAAAAAATTTATTGACTTTCCAAATTTCATATGTGTCGCATAAATTGAGATAGAAGAAGTAACACATATTATTTAAAATTACATTAAAAATATTGTGATTCACAAAAATTAACAACTTAAAATATTTAAAAATCATATAAAATTAATTGATTCTCGTAATTATATCCGTGCCAACATATATTAAAACATATATTGCGATTTGGGTCTGTGCCTGTGCAGGCTCTTGTATCTAATCATATAATATAATAAGGTGAAAAAAGTGCTAGGTAAAAATGAGAGAATAAAATCAGTTGTAGTTGTAATAACAGCATGCCTTAGTTAGGATTAGCAGTAGCGAACGTCAAATATGAGTTGATTGAAAATAAGTTAAACAAAAATGATAAAGTACTCGACTTGTTTCATATTTTAAATGGGTAAAAATGAGTTATCCAATGGATAATAGATATATGGATAAATTTGAATACTCATATTGTAGTAAGGATATTCTTGTTTAAAGCTTTAAAAATAAAATCTTTTAAAGGTTTTTTTTATCACCCCACCCCCTATCCCAAAAAAAAATTAGTTTTTTTTTTTTTACAAAAAAAATTAAAAATTTAAAAGTTTTTTCACGCCTCCCACCCCCCTACCAGCTCCCCTCCCCCTACTAGCACCACCCCACGCCCCCTATTCAAAAAAATATGTAAAAAATTAAATTTTTTAAAAAGTATTTTTACCACTCCACCTTCTACCAGCCTCCTATTACTTTTCTTTCTTTTATGAATGAACATTTTTTACCCATTGAACTACCTACTTTTAAATGTGTAATGTGAGTATTATTCATTTTTAACCATTTTAAATGAGCTGGGTACCCAATCCATTTAAAATGAGTAAATATGAGTGGATAAATCATATAGGTTACCCATTTTGCCACCCCTAGCTAGGATTAAGATTTAGGGTGATTTCGGTAGGAAGAAAAAACATATTTTTAGTGGTTTTAGTAAGCAAAAAAATATTTTCAAGAACATTTATATGCAATCTAGCAAAACGTTATAAAAGTGGGATAATGGGTACCAGAGAGTGGGATCATGATCAAGTGACTGGAATTAGATCTTATATTAGGCAGTGGCGGATCCAGAATTTTATGGCTATGGGTGCTCACTATTAGGGGTGTGCATCAGTCAGTTCGGTTCGGTTTTATGTATTATCATTCGGTTTATCGCGATTTTTGGTTTTTAAATACGTTAAACCAATAACTAAACCAATAAGAGATTTTTTATCGGTTTATCGGTTTTGGTTCTTAACGGTTCGATATTCGGTTTAACCAATAAGAAAATAAATATATGACTTCTCTAATAAATTTGACGCGACAACACAATAATGTAATGAAAAACTATACGAGTGTAACACAAAGAGATATTAAGAGGAATAAAGTTCTTACTTTAGATTTTGACGTTTTGTATAATGTGAAGTTGTGAACTAAAAGTCACTTTGAAGTGTGAATTGAAGGCTAAAGAATAAAGACAGTAACTAGTAAGGTATTGAGATTAATAAATAATATTTATGTACAAGTAAATGTAGTAAATTACTAATTTTAATGGGTTATCGGTTCACCCAAGAAGCCAATATTAAAAACTAATACCGAACCGATAACCCAATAATTTTTTTTATAAAACCATTAAAAAACTGTTAATCCAATAACCCAATAACAATAAATCAATAACACTTTTTTCAGTTCGATTTATCGATCGGATCAATTTTTCACACCCCTACTCACTATTTTTAATGTAAACTTCTATTAACCAAAAAGCTTAATTACAAGTCAATTTTCCTTTTTTAAAAAAGTAAAATAGCAGGGCAATTTTTTTTCATTTCAATGCAATATTATTTGGATTGGTTTAAGAAAAAAAGAAAAGGAGAAGCAATATACTTTTATAGCTAAATAAAGAATGTTAGAAAAAAACAAAGTAAAAGAGTAAAACATGAGAAAGAAAAAAAAGGAAAAAGAAATGTTTTGATGGAGAATCGAACTCACCTGCCACCCCCTAATTACACCTTCATTTCAAGTTGTAAACCAGAGGCGCCATCCAGCTTTATGTTCAATGGGTGCTGGCCATCATTTATATAGTAATATTGCTATTTTTATACTTAAATATGTATTGCTCGAGCCGAGGTTAATGGGTGCTCGAGCACCCAGAACACACTACGAGGGTCCGCCCCTGATATTAGGGAAGTCATTTTTTCTCAATCTAATAATACATTTTGACCAAGAAACATGATTAAATTAGAAAATTGTCCCTATTAAACACATCCTTAGACTTTCCTTAAGCTACAAAATCTAACCACTTTCTTACAAAATATTAGAATAGTTTTTATTGGAAAAATTGAATTTGTTATTATAATATTTGAGATTTTAAGAGAATAAAAAGTAGTACTAGTAATTTGTTAGGAATAATTAATAAGAAATAGAAAGTGAAAAGTGAGAGGAATGAGGGTTTATTACGGATGTAATGTGAACCACTTGATTTCAAATGACTTAAAATATTGAAGTTAAAATAGTGACATCTTTCTTTGAAATATTGAAGTTAAAATAGTGACATGTTTCTTTGAAATTGTAGGTGCATTTTCCATCTAATATTCCCATGCCTATAAATTCATAATCCATCTATCAAACTTTTCACAACATCTCAGACTTTTCTGTGGATAGAGAATTAAAATACAACATGTTTTCTCTTTGCTTGCGGCCTAGTGCTAGGTAAACTTTTTTCTATCACTTCAACTCTTTTATTTTTGTTTCTTTTCTATCACTTATTATTTGTTCTTTCACAAATATATATGCAGTTTGAAAGTGCAAAGAGAGGAAATTATTGGTACGTGACTTTAATTTTTTTTACATTATTTTGTTGTCTTTCTTTTTCATTATGATATGTTGATGTTATTATTCATGCAGGGAGTAGAGGTTATTATTCAACAAGAGTAGCCCGCAATCCAAACTTGGAAAAGTTGCAAACCAATTATTTGTTTCCTGAGGTTAGTAAAATACACTACACTGATGAATCATTTGGTGTGAGGGATAAGAATAAATAATACTGAGACAAGAAAATAGTTTTGAAATAAAATTTTGGCGTCTTGTTTGGTTGTTATGTTTGGGATAACTTATCCCACCATTTATATCATAGTGATGGGATAAGTTATTCTATATACATAATCGGATAAGTTATCCTAGGATAATTAATTCTGAGATAACGTATTCCCAACCAAACGACCCCTAAAATGCTTTCATGCTTGCTTCTTTAATTTATCCTTAAAACTACATGAGGTGTGAGTCTAGATAGGGCCATATGAATAAGATTGGGGGATCTAATGTCAAATTTGATAGAGAGGCCTTATTTA
Source organism: Solanum tuberosum (assembly GCF_000226075.1). Classification (NCBI taxonomy): domain Eukaryota; kingdom Viridiplantae; phylum Streptophyta; class Magnoliopsida; order Solanales; family Solanaceae; genus Solanum; species Solanum tuberosum. The sequence continues at coordinate 534,257 of NW_006239066.1, forward strand.
TTTTTATTGTTGACATATACAAATTAAATAACTATAACATGTTCAGTATAGTAATCCTAGAAGTGAAGTATGTAGAGGGTAGGTCGATGTACGCAAATCTTATGAAGTAAGAATATAAACAATGTATTTTTTTTTCAATGAAAACATATAATATATAGTCAGAATAATAAAACGCAACTCAAAAATATGAAATGTTTATATAATGATATTGAAATAGTGTTACGTTGAATTTGACAAATTGATGTAATGATATTTAAAAAGTTTTGATTTGTTGCAATGCTTGAAACTTGAAAAAGTAACACCAAAAAATAAATTTAATATTTTTATAAACAGATAACAGTAGATTTTGCATAATGCATAATGGTTTGATTGTTTGAGAGACTTTAGAATATTAAATTATGAAAAATAAAAATAGTGAAAAGGGGACTGAAAAAGATAAATATAAGAACAATAATGTGGATTCATGAAAATCGTCATCAGGATATAAATAATGCAACAAAATAGATTATCAGGTAAGAAAGATGTTACAATTAACTAAATACTATTTCATTTCTTCAATTATTACAACGAATCTCAATTAATATCATATTTTCTATCCAAATTTTTTCCCCTTAGATTTATCAATACATGAAATTTCTTTAACAAAACGAGGGACCCAAAAAAATTGAGATCTCAAGCGATTATTTCAGTGTCTTTATGATCGACCTGAATCTACATTAATACTTTTTTTTGTTTTTTTTAGATTAATACTAGTATAAATTCCATGTGATTTTGATATATAGTTAATTTTGATGGCTATGTATTAAATTAATGTGTTTTGTTAACTTATTTACATGACAGATATTAGAGAGGGAGCTTAAGCATGTGGAGATGTACCCAAATGCTAAAGTAATAAGCCTTGGGATTGGTGACACCACACAGCCATTACCCCAACCTGTAGCCTTGAGCATGTCTAATGTGCGTAACATAAATCATCAGTGGTGTTTAGATTGACTTACTTTTACTGACTTTTGATTTTTAAGCTATTTTTTTTTGTTTGTTCTATAAGTGTTTAAATAACATAAAAGTTTTTTAAAGCATTTTTAAGATGAAAATGTACCAAAAAAATAAAAATAATACAACAGTTAGATATGGGACATTCCCAACTTACTTTTGGCTTTTAGTTTATATGTCACGTTTAAAAAATCAATTCAAACACCTCCTTAGTATACTTTACCCGGGAGAAGCTATATATATATTGTGTATTAAAATGTTACAATAATATTGTTAATTTACCCCTAAATACGCTGGAATTTTCAAATGCTTTTGGTTGTTAATTAATACCAAAAGGCCATTGGATGGAATAAAATAAGTTTGAATAATTTAAGCATTTTCCACAAAAGGATTTCGGGGAAGTTTAAGGATTTCTCTTATCAAAAAGATTAAAGTTAATTAACCAACATATTATATGTTTTTAAAGATATTCGAAGAATAATTCAAAATTGAATAAGACCATAAAGAAACCGGAGTTGACTTCAAAGTCCAAAAATGTTCCATTTTTTTTTTTAAAAAAAGAAGAAATTCCACAACATTTCTTTTTATGTTGTGATTTAATTTTACTGTCATATCATTCTAAATCAAACAATGCACACCCCTATTTTAACAACAAAATTTTGAACCTAAAAATTATTGTGATATGATTTATAGTTTTTATTTGCAGTATGCACGTGCTCTTTCAACACCTCAAGGATATACTGGCTACGGACTGGAACAAGGGAATAAGGTGGTTCATACTCTTTTCTTTCTTTTCTGAGTTATATATATTTGTATATATGAGTGTGTTTGGTACGAAAGAAAATATTTTCATGAAAAATATTCAGAAAATATTTTTTTGAAAAATAAATGGATTCTTTATTTATTCTTTTGTGTTTAGTAAATAAGCAAGAAAATATTATCTCAAGGGTATACTCTCTTTGTCTCTCATATTAACTGAATTTGTAAGACAATACACACTTATTAAGAAAAACATTCAAGGATATAATTTAAATTGTATTTTTCATTATTATCCTTTGTAAAATCTTAAATATAATGTTGAAAGTAGTGCAATTAACCTCCTAGAAAATATCAAACTTTATTAAAGGAAAAGACAAATTCAAACATCCATCTTGAACTTTGAATAATTTAATTATTTTGAGCAATGAACCCCCCCCCCCCCCCCCCACCCAATTAACACA
>NW_006239066.1:537035-539512 GCF_000226075.1 Solanum tuberosum
TTCAACGACCCCCCCCCCCCCCCCCACCCTAAAAATTCAGTTAATATGAAATAAAGAATGTATGTGTTATCTAGCAAAACACTATGAAAGTGGAATGGGATGGTGGCAGGATTCAAGGGGTGAAGGTTGAGGGAGTTGGGTGTATGAGGAGGAGACAGTGAATTTGAAATATCACTTATGCAACCTGTTTTTCCTACTTCCATTATAGAAGTCATTTTTCTTATTTTTGAGGAACTTGTTTTTCTCGAGAGGAAAACAATTTGACGAACCAAACATAGAAAGATTGAAAATTAGAAATATTCTTAACGTACTTCCTCTTTTTGGCTGACCAAACATAATTAAAGTAATTTTATTGATTGAATTTGACAGGAACTAAGAAGAGCAATTGCAGAAACAATATATAAAGATCTTTTGGTAGAAGAAACTGAGATCTTTGTATCTGATGGTGCACAGTGTGATCTCTCAAGAGTTCAGGTATAATTACATATTTTCATTTTTAATCTGTTTAAAAAACAATGTTATCTTTCTATATTTGAAAGTAATTGAACTTTAAACTTCTATTTATGCTTAATCAATAATTTATAGTTGCACAAATGTTAAAGACAAGATTTAGACCACAAATTCTAGAGATTTTTCTTGATTGTACTTACTAGGGGTGTAAAAAATGAGCCAAATTATAGGTAACTCGTCCCATCGGTCCAAAATTTTAAGGGTTGAACTCAAGATAATTTGAATTGAGTAAAATCTCAATTCTCAACTAATTCAATCTTTACCCCATTTTAAGAGAATCTTCATTTGAATCCAATTTCAACTCATTTTAAGATTTTTAATGACTATCACATACTTCCTAGTTGTCATTTGACATGTCTAGTGACACAACAAATTCTTACTTGCAGCTCCTCTTAGGTTCCAATGTGTCAATTGCTGTGCAGGATCCATCATTTCCAGTGAGTAACTCTTGCTCTCACTTCTCTTAATTAATTTGGTTTCAACTTAATTATTTACACTGTTAACAGGGATATATAGATTCAAGTGTGATTATGGGGCAGAGTGGTGATTTGAAGAATGATTCAGGGAGATATGGAAATATAAAGTACATGAAGTGTAACCTAGAGAATGATTTCTTTCCAGATCTGTCCAAAATTGAAAGAACAGATGTTATCTTCTTCTGCTCTCCAAACAATCCCACTGGTCATGCAGCATCTAGGCAACAATTGCAGCAACTTGTAGAGTTTGCACAAGTAAATGGTTCAATCATTGTGTATGATGCCGCTTATTCTGCATATATTTCAGACTCAAGCCCTAAATCAATTTATGAGATCCCTGGTGCGAGAAAGGTAATATTTCGAGTGAAGAATTATAGTAACTTATAGATTCATCTTTAAACTGATTATTATTATTTCTTGCTGCAGGTTGCCATTGAGATCTCATCTTTCTCAAAGACTGCTGGATTCACAGGCGTCCGTCTAGGATGGACTGTAGTGCCTAAGGAACTCCTTTATCTAAATGGATTTCCTGTTATACACGATTTCAATCGCATAATATGTACTAGCTTTAACGGTGCTTCCAATATAGCTCAGGCTGGTGGATTGGCTTGCCTATCACCAGAGGGTTTCAAGGAAGTTATGTTTAAAGTAGACTACTATAAGGAGAATGCAAGGATTTTAGTTGAAACTTTCACTTCACTGGGGTTTCGAGTTTATGGAGGTAGCAATGCGCCTTATGTTTGGGTTCATTTCCCAGGTTCCAAATCATGGAATGTGTTCAACTGGATTCTTGATAAGACTCACATCATTACAGTTCCTGGAATTGGATTTGGTCCAGCTGGTGAAGGATACATAAGGGTTTCTGCTTTTGGACACAGAGAGAGCATCTTGGAAGCATCTAAAAGACTCATAACCTTACTTTGTCACAGAAATTAATACTTACTTTCATTCTCTGTTTTGACTTGGAGTTGCTTCCAACTGATGATTTTTCATGTTTTACACTTAATAAGATTCACTTAAATAGTTGACACTCTTTTATTTTTTTTTGTTTTCACATCAATTTTCATTTCTCTCATCTTGGAAACAACTGCATTATATTACTTCATAATATGTCTTGCACGTCCATAAGATACTTGAGCATCATTCACAATTTAACCTGGAAAATTAGAATTCCAAGAAACCTTAAAACCAACAGAAAAAATTAAGCTATATTATGAGCTAGTGTATTCCATGCATGAGGGATATATACAAAGAATGTTGGGTTTTAAAAGGTGTGAATGGAAAATGAAGAGTTGCGACTTTTATGAAGAATTGTGACTTTGATGAAAAGTTGCGACTATTATGAAGAGTTGTGACTTTTATCAAAAGTTGCGACTTTTGTCAAAAGTTGTGACTTTTATGAAAGGTGGTGACCTTTCCGAAAGATTGTGACTTTTCAAAGGTTTGTGACCTTTCCGGTAAGGCACAATAAGAACATTTTCACACTACCCT
>NW_006239066.1:540293-540618 GCF_000226075.1 Solanum tuberosum
TGCCTTTAAAATTCTTTAGTTTGCAGAATGAGAGATGCACATTTTTGTTTGATAAAAAAGTATGTCAAAATGTTATGGTTGGAAGGCTATTTGAAAAGAAAAGTATATCTATGTGATAATCTATAAATATGTTTAATTCTGTTTGGAGATAAATAAATAAACTTTTGTAGTTTTGTACTCCATGTGAAATTTGATTGTGTGTGATTTTTGTAGACTAAAAACTTTTGTAGTTTCTAATCTGGATAAATCAGACTATGCAATTGGTTTGAAAAATGTGAAAACTTCACATAATAAGTCAATGTTGTACTTTTGACTTTCTATAAAC
>NW_006239066.1:541637-541834 GCF_000226075.1 Solanum tuberosum
GTGATAGATGGAAAAATACCAGTGACTTAGAGTTTGTGATTTTGTGCCTCTATGAATGAACTTTGACACTATGTAAATATTGTCAAAGAGAATTGAAGCAATAAAATTCTTTTGTAGAATAATATTTTCAAAAGAGGGTTCATAGTGCCAATGACATTTTGATAGTCTGGGAAAATATGTGGAAAAACTATTTTCAA